>NW_011102587.1:0-527 GCF_000146605.3 Meleagris gallopavo | reverse complement strand
CACATTCGTGCGAAACTTCCTGTGCTGCAGCTTATGTCCGTTTCCCCTCGTCCTGTCTCCACGTACCACTGAAAAGAGACTGGCCTCACCGCTATGGCCGCCACACCTCAGATATTTATAAACCAGGATCAGGTCCCCTCTCAGTCTTCTTTTCTCAAGGCTAAACAGAGCCAGTTCACTTAGCCTTTCTTCATAGGGGAGATGCTCCAGGCCCTTCACCATCTTTGTGGCCCTCCGCTCGACTCTTTCCAAGAGATCCCTGTCTTTTTTGTACTGGGGAGCCCAGAACTGGACACAGTACTCCAGATGAGGCCTTACCAAGGCAGAGTAGAGGGGGAGGATCACCTCCCTCAAGCTGCTGGACACGCTCTTCTTAATGCACCCCAGAATGCCTTTGGTCCTTTTTGGCCACGAGGGCACACTGCTGGCTCATGGACCAAAAAAAAAATATGGAATGCTTCACGAATTTGCATGTCATCTCCTACATTTTTTAGTTTTTATAAATAAATCAGTAATTACATCTTATT
>NW_011102586.1:0-504 GCF_000146605.3 Meleagris gallopavo | reverse complement strand
ACTCGCGTGTCTTTGCCATCCTGCATCACGCTGATGCCACTTTTGGTGGTCCAGGAGGTGGTTATTTCCATATTCACAATGCTTGCGAGAATTCCCAGTTGTGGTTGGTTGGTTGTTTGTTTGTTTTATTTTTTTTCCCCCAACTATTTATAGAACGGGACTGGGATTATAGCCAAGTGTACTTGGAGATGAATGCCCACTGCGAGGAGCTGAGCTGCCCAAGCAGGCTGTAAAGCGGCCCGGTGCTTGGACTCCTTGGCCTCGATGGCACCAGCTGCGTGCCGCTTTGCTCCCCAGAGGCCTCTTGGGAGGCCTAAAATCTGTCTCGGTGCTGCCCAACAGTGCACTGTCCCCACGGTTCCCGACCCTGCGGCAGGTTTCTAGCCCGATTTGTATCTCACTGCCTTTCTGCACTATTCCAGGGTGCTGTCGGTGCCGCTACAGATGAGGAGCGGCTGGTCAGAATGCAGGACGTCATCCAGCAGCTGCCCGCTCCTCACTACA
>NW_011102585.1:0-493 GCF_000146605.3 Meleagris gallopavo | reverse complement strand
AATTCTCTATGTGTTGGTCACAGGTGACTAAAGGAGCAGATGGCAGATCTGGAAGGACAAAAATCTTCCTGAGGTTTCCACTATAGTTTTGTTTTGGTAGAAGTTGTGGGTCCCTTCCAATTCAGGATATTCTACGATTCTAAGTTGGAGCCTCTCCATAGCTGAGGTTGTTATCATTTTCTACTCTAAGCTCTGACTGATATAACTCTTCATACACATTTCTCAAACTTCAGCTCATAATTGCAGGGTTTGGTACTGAAGCTAAAAAGATTGTTTTTCCCCCTTCCCTCCTCCTCATTGCAATTTGAACAATTTGGACCCATAATTCAAAGAGTTAGGCGATACCAGACTGAACCTTTGCCAGGCTTCTCACTTCAGAAGATAAAAACAAAGCAGCTTCCCCCTAAAAAAGACCACGAGGGTTTTTCTTCCCCGCAAAGGATTCAAAATTCAAATCTCTTAGAAAACATATGCATAGGCAGCAGTTGCAGAA
>NW_011102584.1:0-449 GCF_000146605.3 Meleagris gallopavo | reverse complement strand
TGGTACTTCACTGTGGATAGGACACAAAATGCTTTTCCGAATCATAGTTTTGGGTTGGAAATGACCACTAAGATCATCCACCCATCACCTCCACACCCACTACTATGAAGCAGTGCAGGCTGCGGTTCTGCACTGACTACTGAAGAAAAAACCACAACAAAAAAGCATAATTTCTCAAATGTAGCTTGATCTAAGCACTAGTTATAATGTCTGCTGCTTTGCTGTGCTAAACTATCTTGCCTTAAAAATGGTAGATGAATAGGTGGTTTCGTGTAAGCAATCTACTCGTAACAGATGTTATATCAGATAGGACTGTTAGTGTTCAGGTTGGTATTTTTCCATGGGAATGCAGGGGAGAGCGTGAGAGGGATGTGTGAGAGTTCCTCCAGGTGCCACAGACATACCATTCGGTATTTTGGTGAAATGAACATCACGTTTTCAACTGCTGC
>NW_011102583.1:0-458 GCF_000146605.3 Meleagris gallopavo | reverse complement strand
ATCATGAGAGAAGGCAGAAAGGGGTATCCCTTTCACAGAGTTCCCATCACAGCACTGTGTCTGGTCAAGGCAGGGATGGCTGCACATGCACTGCTAAAGCTTTTGCGTGTCTTAGCTCCCCAAACTCCTTTGGTGCCTCGGTGAGATGGACGCAGCCCCACTGGGCATTCCTGGTGGGGAGGTACCTGCACTGCTGCAGGGGGACAAGGGCTGTCTTGATCTTAAAAATGGAATCAATAGCAGAATCAGAATGGTATCACACACCTGAGAATGCTGGTTTCTCCACATGGCACACATGAGCTAAGAGATCAGGTCATTCCCAGAGCATCAGTTCAGCTCTGCAAAAGCATTCAAATGTGGGTTTGGACCAGATCTAGTACAAAGTGAGCATCTGTCAGACACAGCAAAGCTCTCAAGCCCCAGATCTCTTAATCACCCTGCCTCCCCACGAATTAAAT
>NW_011102582.1:0-303 GCF_000146605.3 Meleagris gallopavo | reverse complement strand
GCCTTCCAGTACTTGAAGGAGCATATAAACAGGAAGGGGAATGGCAGTTTATGAGGTGGGCATTGGTAGGACAAGGGGGGAATGGTTTTAAACTGAGACAGGGGAAGTTTAGGTTAGATATTAGGAGGAAGTTTTTCACACAGAGAGAGGGTGGTGACACACTCGAATGGGTTGCCCTGGGAGATTGTGGATGCCCCATCTCTTGGGGGTGTTCAAGGCCAGGCTGGATGTGGCTCTGGACGGCCTGGTCTAGTGGTTGGTGACCCTGCACGTAGCAGGGGGATTGAAACTAGATGATCATTG
>NW_011102581.1:0-367 GCF_000146605.3 Meleagris gallopavo | reverse complement strand
TTTACGACATGTGCTTTGACTGCATATTCCTTGCAGACCCAATTCCAACATTATTAGCTTCTAATTTTCAATATCCACTTCTTCTTTTCCACATTTTTTTTCCATCCAGCCTTCTGTTTTTAAAGCACACATCACCACTTCTCTGGCTCTACTAGAAACTCCTCTCTTGATACTTCCTGATATCATATTTGATTTGTTCATTCTGTAGCACATTTATGACTGCTGATCATCTTGTGATAAATTCTTGCATCTTCTGCTATAGTTACTGTTTCCACAAGCTTTTCCCACTTACAGCAAAAATCCTTATTAATTCTTAAATTCATGGCATCACATGTAGCATTGCTACATTTAATTTCATTTATATTTT
>NW_011102580.1:0-498 GCF_000146605.3 Meleagris gallopavo | reverse complement strand
GTCTGAGGAAGTTCATGCCTTCCTTTTTCTAAACTGTTGCTCTCCTCCAACAGAATGCTTCAGTCCAACTTCAGACCCTTGCATTATTTTTATTTGAAAAGGGGCTGATCTTCTTTGCGGGCAAATATGACCATAAAAAGTCATGCAAATACAGACAAGAAGACTTCAAATTCCTGTTCTCATATTGCCACTTCTTTCTTGTACTCCCTTGTGGCGTGAACTGTAGTATTGAAGAGAATCTGTAGTTACATCAGTGCTAGCAGTTCCCATGCTAATGCACAGAAAAAGTGTAATGAGTTTTCAATGAATGGGATACTCTGGAGTAGACTGCTTTTTACCTCTTGTTCTTGTCTTGTCTTCCACTACTGTAGTCAAAGATCAGAAAAGTATAACCCAGACTTTTAGTTGCTGTTTTGTGCTATGCAAGCACTGTCTCTTATGGTGGAGAACTGAAGCTGAGGTTAAAGGAACTAGCAATGTTAAGTTAGCTTCTGCAGC
>NW_011102579.1:0-447 GCF_000146605.3 Meleagris gallopavo | reverse complement strand
CAACTCAACGTCTGTGACTGAATCACATAATAAGAGGTGCGGAAGAAAAACTATGCAGAAGGACTAAAGTAACCACCTCAGCTCACCAGCAGGTTTGTTTCTCTCTATTTTTTCTTTGATTTTTGTGCTTACTTTCTTGGAATATATAGTTGGAAGCTATCACATGGAACGATTTTGGCCTCAGCTCTCCATGACCGTTTTTTCCTCACCCACCTCAAAAATCTGAGCTGAGTGAATGTGTACAATCTGGCACTCCTCCTGGCACATGAGTAAGGCTGAATAAACCAATTGGTGCAAATTGTAAGTTAATGGGAAAGCGTGATGAGGTGCAAGAAGAGCATGGAAATGGTCTGAAAAAGGGTAGGCTGGTGTTGACTGTGACACAGCATGAGGGTAGCAGAATGAGAATGTGTGTCAATCTGGAATAAAGACTATGCTAATAAGAAG
>NW_011102578.1:0-376 GCF_000146605.3 Meleagris gallopavo | reverse complement strand
CTCTCCATTGACCTTAGGGATATTGTATCAAACTGTAAGCACAAAGGACAAAGTGTTTGCTGTGCAATGGATGTACTTTCATTACAGTTCACCACCATTTGTAGGATGGAAATTACAGTATTCTTACACTGTTAAGAGGTGTGGGGAGATAAAAAAAAAAGGAAAATAACCATCTGCAGTACAGTAGAGTACGCAGTTGGAGAGGAGTTTGCCATTCTAAAATATGATTCCAGCCCAGTTGGATTTGAAACTCTCCAGAAATTCTCAGAAAACAATTGGTCCCTGGAGGTGTTGAAGAACCATGTAGATGTGGAGCTGAGGGACGTGGTTAGTGGGCATGGTGGAGGTGGGTTGGGGTTGGATTAGATGATCTTTT
>NW_011102577.1:0-320 GCF_000146605.3 Meleagris gallopavo | reverse complement strand
TAGTTCTTGACTGTGAAATCATTTGTATATCACTTTACATACACAACTTACACATGAATGAGAATTGTGTATGTATAAGGAAAAAAAATTACATATCAGGACTCTGACCATCTTATTTTTCATGTTTAGTGCCCACGTTTGTCAGTTGCTAACTGACTTTTAGAGTTCTTTGATATGTAATTTAGTTGTTTTTTATTTCAGATGAAGTTGAACTAATTTCCCAAACCCCTTTTTCTTTTCTTGAGACTCCACTGTTCGTTTTATTGTTGTTCTGTAGGTAAATAGAAACCAGAGTTCCCATGTGCCATCAACACATGTCA
>NW_011102576.1:0-502 GCF_000146605.3 Meleagris gallopavo | reverse complement strand
GAGTGTCACAAATGAATTCTCTGGCTTTAACAAATAAGCCCAAGCCTTCTGACATGAGGGTTAAGGAGCTCAACATATGCAGCTCATTGAAGAGAAAGTGTAGACAGTGTTACATACACAGTCATCACACTGCGCATGTAATTGCACTCTGGGAAGATAGAAATGAGGAGCTTTCCAAACCAAATGAGAAACATCTAATGAATAAAAGTTGAAGGTGGACAAAATCAACCTTGAAATAAGAGAAACAATTCCAGCAGTATTTAAAACAGGGGCTCTAATGAAATCAACATCACCTGCAGAGTTGTTTATATAGAGAACTCTAAAAATACCTTCATATATATAAAACCATCTTCAATACCTATCTATAATGGTCATCCTTCCTAGTTCTCTTTCCTCACAAACATCTTATTTCCTCAGCTGTTGGTCAAATAGGACTGCCTCCACTGTGTTCAAAGTGCTTGCAAAGTTTCCGTGATGGATGAAATGATGCTACATGGGTTGC
>NW_011102575.1:0-399 GCF_000146605.3 Meleagris gallopavo | reverse complement strand
TTACCTGTGCTCTAGCAAAGCTTCTATAGCAATTTGCTGTCCGATCCCAGCCATGTTTATAGCCTTTCGCCTGTGAGTATTGTTTGCATTAGTTAACTTGCTATAATAAAGAATTAAAGGTCCTACATTTTTTTTTTTAGTTTGATTATCGAAAGTATTTCTAATATTATAAAGCTGAAAAAATTTTTTTTCATTTTCTCTAACCTTATACTAAGTGAGTGTTCTTTTTTTTTTTTTTCTTAGAATTTCTTGTGTGGAATCCTTGACAAAGTCTTTCAGGCTGGATTTGGTAACAATCAAGCATCTGTTAAGTACTTAATAGAATGGATTGTTATCTTGAGTCTACATAAATACCCCCAATTTCTCAATAAATTCTGGGATTGCTTTTGCTATGTAAGT
>NW_011102574.1:0-503 GCF_000146605.3 Meleagris gallopavo | reverse complement strand
GCCCTGGGCTGAATGCACGCATGCTGAGCACGGCTTCTACTTTCCATTACGCCCTAAGAAACAACGCAAGGCTGCAGTACTGCATTGCCTCACCAGCAAGCTGCCACCAGGAGGAGGTAAAAACAAAAGCAAAGAGGACTTGAAGGCCTGGTGATAGGATTCTTCTGAAAAACGTGCTTTGGTTGTGCTTAGAATGGAACAACTGGCCTCTTCCCCTTCACTGATCCTTCACCCTGCACATGGCTGGTGTTGGTGGTGTGTCTAGAACTGGCTGTGCAGGATGTGCCCTGAGCTGTGGGTCTCAGCAGCACAGCAGCCTGTCTTCTGCAGCTCAGCTGCGCGGGTGCAAGTTTGGAAATGGAATTTCATCTTTGCAGCCTTTGCATCATTTGTTGTACTTATCTGTCTCAAAGGGTGACTGCAGGTTCTTAAACAGAAACATCTGCCCTCAAACCAATATTCCCTATGAGCATTTTCAAGTTTTAAGAAAGCCTCTGTGTTTT
>NW_011102573.1:0-387 GCF_000146605.3 Meleagris gallopavo | reverse complement strand
AAAAAAGAGAAAACTTAGATGTTAGTTTAAAATAGAGAAAAGCAAGTCTAACGAGCAGCTGGTAACCCAGCAACCCTTTCATAACCTGACATGAACTATCTTATGTCAGAAAGATACACTGAATCCAGGAAATTTATAATTATGATTGAAATGTTAAGAAAAAGAAGAACAAGTAACTGAAGGAAATTCCCAACTCTTTCACACACACACACAAAAAAGGATGCAGAAAATTCCAGAAATAGCAAAGTACTTTGGGTTATTCAGAACAAGAAATGTAGCTGGTACTGCCCCAAATGGAAATTCTTTACAGCAAACTGGAGATCAGCAGCACCCACTAGTACTTTATTTCTAGCTCTACATACTGTGCTGAAATGTCACTACTAAAAA
>NW_011102572.1:0-462 GCF_000146605.3 Meleagris gallopavo | reverse complement strand
TTGCAAAGCAAGGGACAAGCCCAGAACTTGAAGCTCAGGCAGCCCAGCTCCTTGTGGGCTCTTTCCCTCATGCTGGGTGACCAGCACGGTGTTACAAACAATTGTACAGCCACAACTCACAAACAGGTTCACTCTGCACCAGAGAACAACTCTTAGTCTTCAAAATTTCTGGGGATCAGCAGTAAGCCTGTTTTCATTTGCTGTGCAGCAGTAGCTGACTCTACTCCTCTTCACCTCCTTCGTCCAGATACCATCAGGTGGAGACTGCATGCTCTTGCACACACGTCTTTTCTTTCATCTGAAGCCAGTTCTCAGGATGATACAAAGTTTGGTTGTTTCTTACTGTTTTCTGCATTAGGCAGATGGAAAAGAAATAGAAATTTGAAAATCATTCTTTTTCAGTATTTCACTTTGGCTGAATCACTTCCCACGCTATTTTTATGACGAAGCACTCACACTTTT
>NW_011102571.1:0-440 GCF_000146605.3 Meleagris gallopavo | reverse complement strand
TCTTTCAAGTTAGGCGTTATTAAAGCTTTCTCATGGAGAGCAAGCACAAAAGGAAAGAAGCTGCTACCTAGGATAAAGAAGGTATTTATAAATCAATTTCTGCTTAAATGTGAAGAAAAATTAATTCAAATTGCTGCCGTTTTTGTTTACTTATGGCAGTCCCAATTAGAAACTGGACTACCTGGTGCTAAGTTGCTGCACAAACAATAAAATCTCTGCCTCAAGAGCTCACAGCTTAAGATTATTAAAAGACAAAACAGAGAGAAGGCAGAGGCAGCACCAAGATGAACACTGTGTGCATAACAAGCAATTTCCCTAGTGCTACCAACGCAGCTACTGTGAGGAATTATGATGAGCTATGCTACACTTCCAAGAGTTGAGCACTGAAAGAAAAAAAAAAAAACAATCTCTCCTTCAGAAATGAATACTCACATCTGTTG
>NW_011102570.1:0-312 GCF_000146605.3 Meleagris gallopavo | reverse complement strand
TCCTGCACCACATCCTTATCTGTAAATTGGAGAAATACGGGTTTGAAGGGTGGACTGTTCAGTGGATAAAGATTGGTTGTATGGTTGCAGCCAGAGGGCTGAGCTCAAAGGCTCTACGTCCAGGTGGAGGTCGGTCATGAGTGGTGTTCTCCAGGGATCCATGCCTGTGGCACTTACTCATCTTTATCAAAGACACTGGGATTGAGTGCACTCTCAGCAAATTTGCAGATGACAATAAACTGAATGGCGCAGTTGACACAATATAAGGAAAAGATGCCATCCAGAGAGATCTGGAAAACTTGAGATATGGGT
>NW_011102569.1:0-513 GCF_000146605.3 Meleagris gallopavo | reverse complement strand
ATTACTAGCCTCTGCAAATCTGGCTAAGAGATTTCAACTGAGTTTTTTCAGGTTTATGCCTATTAAAATATTTCATTTTAAGAATAAATTACCACTACATTAGATAAAACTGTAGTTATCCATAATCTCAGATTCCTTAAATTAAACCCCCTTAGGTATAACTTAGAGAAAAACTTAGATTCATAATCTGTATTTCAACTAGTAAAAAATCTGAAGTATAGCACGTTTATATCTTGTTTAAATGTATATATTTTTGGAGTGATTAACTGTTAATAAATTACTATATGAAATGGAATTTCATACTCAGTATTATGTTTTAAACATTTCATACAGAATACGGGCAAAGTTTAAACCAATACAGACCTCTACATTGCTGTCATAAATTTGGTATCACATACTAGAATAATCTTTCCAGTCAGTAAGCACTTTATTCACCTTTATATATTCAAAGACTTAAAAAGTTCTGGGAATTTTTCTGTATCTTTAAATAGTGAAAGTAAGTTATTTACTTGT
>NW_011102568.1:0-666 GCF_000146605.3 Meleagris gallopavo | reverse complement strand
CTTGTTGCCGGCTCCATCCAGGTTGCCCCGCCTCCTCGCGTCCCCGCCTCTGCGTTCTGCCATTGGATGAGCCGCGCGGCTTCTCGCTTCTCATTGGTGCTCACGGCCTTTCCTTCTCCATCGCGTTCAGCCCACTTCCTGCGCACCGCTTCCGGCGGCGTCTTCCGGGAAGCGCCACGCCTACAGGACGGGAGAGGCTCGTGGAGGGTGACGACTGGATAGAGATCACGTCAATCTTAAGAGAGCCGTCCAATGAAAAGCGGGCATTGAACAAGGGTGCGGAACACCTGCTATTTAAGAACTGCGTGGCCCGCTCTAGCGTTGCTAGGCAACGGCTGCAGCCTGGCCGGGTTGCGGCCTCCATCGCCTTCTTCAGGGCTTAGTCTACAGCAGTGCTTGCTTTCCTCGGGCTCTGGGTGCCCTCCCGAAGTTCCTCGCGCTTTGGGGAGGATCCGGGGCTGTGGGGCTGGGCAATGCCGGCTGCCTGCCTGCTGCAGCCTACCCTGGGGCGCAGTGTGGGAGGACAAGCAGCTCGGAGCAGGAGCTGCTGCTGTGCTGCATGCAGCTTGCTGCAGGCAGCCCGCCTTTCCTTGCTTCAGAAAGGCAGAATCAGCCCTTTTTGTGCCTTTTGAAGTGCTCGTTGTTTTTACCAGAACTGACAGAAGC
>NW_011102567.1:0-478 GCF_000146605.3 Meleagris gallopavo | reverse complement strand
TTGATATTGTAAAATACAGATTACATTGTTTTGTACAGAACTGAACACAGCCATGGAGGATCGAGCTTAGCAAATTACATTAGAGTTATTAGAAGGAGCTTGATTTATGTCAGGAGAAATTCATCTCCTTTGAGTTGGCTCGCCTGTTTTCTTCTTAGAGATAGGCTTGGATGGATGGGGCTTCAGCATGTCCAGATCTAACAGCAAAGTTACAGTCTCATCATCAACCATCCCACCCTGTTCTGTGGAAACTCTCAGCAGAGTCTTTTTACTTTTTTACTTGAGATGGCTAGTAGAGTTGGATTTGGGAGGTTAAAATTATTGTCTGAACGGAGGAGCTCTGTCTACCTTTTAGTTTGAGGTATTTTACTGTGTATTTTATGTTTTGTTTCTACCAAAAAGAAAGTTTGTTTCTCACTCAGAAAATGTGCTTAAGGTATTGCATATGTACATAAACATCATTCAGACATAACTCACT
>NW_011102566.1:0-1008 GCF_000146605.3 Meleagris gallopavo | reverse complement strand
TCAACTTCTTCATTTCTTTTTAGCTCTAGATGCTGATCTAAGCGCATGATAAAAGCAGTTAGGCAAAATCTGCGGTCTCTTTCCTGCTTTATACCTGTGAGGAATTGAATGCCTTTCCCAGACAAGCTGATAGAATACCTGTAGTGTTTTGTGTCACACAGGGCCCGAAGAACATGGAAATACAGGTTGTTCCCTTGTACAGCTGTCCAGGCGTAGTTAGATTTCATGTTCGGGGAGCTGGTAATTCTTCAAGCTGTCAGCTTTTGGGGTGGGTGAGTGACTGAAGCAGAGAGACTGATGTCTGGCAGTTGGAGGACTGCAGGCTGTGCTTACAGAGCAGCTGAGCATCTCGGCAAGATTCAGAAAATAAATGACACAAGTGGTAAATAGGGGAACGTACCCCAGGAAAAGCACTCCCTCTTGGGAAGAGCAGGAAATAAAAGGCTGTTTTAGTGCTAACTTTTGCTGTAAAAATGAGGCTGTTGTACGTAGAAATAGAAGGGATGTCAGTGTTCTCTTCTTAGGAATGTTGCTGTTAGCCCATGTCCTGGCCCAGATGTGAACGGGGTGATTTTATTCTACAGATCAACATTTTCATTGTTGTTTCAAAATATTGCTACTTCTGTTTAGTCATATTGAAAAAATATATGTATTCTTTGCAAAACTTTAATGGTAGGGCTGCGTAGACGTCCGTAAGTTTTTGCCTGAAGAAGAGCTGAGGGCTGTGCATGGGGAAACCTTGTGCAGGTGGGAAGGACATCAGAATTCAGCCTGGCTCAGGAGCAAATGCAAGCAGCAGCAGGACTGCAAGTGCAAATAGCACACGGGCAAGAGTCTGTAGAGATCTGCAGCAGAAGCAGATGAGCCAGCCTGCTTCTCACCAGGACCTACCGTGTGCCCCATGCATCTCCCCTCCCTGTGACCTGCACGCTCTCCGTCCGGGGTTGCCGAAGTCGATGATCCATAAAAGGTATAAATGTAATAAACTCAGACAGCAGCAGCAGAGTT
>NW_011102565.1:0-749 GCF_000146605.3 Meleagris gallopavo | reverse complement strand
TCAGCAGTTCAGTTTAAATGTGCTTCTGTGTGCTACTGGGAGGCTTTTTGTCTCCTGTTTTGTTGCAATTAACTTCCTGTTCCTGCTGATGGGAATGCATGTTTAGCAGTGACTTAATGAGTTTGTTAGGTTTTGGGGCCAGAACCTCACGGTAGTCTTCAAAAGCCCTCTGTGCTGTTCTTTGCTAGATTCAGGTACTGTGTGTGTGCAGTGATCTGGAGGGAATATGTGATCTCTTCCCCACTGTTCAGCTGGGAGTGAGTTTGAGTGGATTCGCGTGGTCAGGATCACCTCCTTGACGAGGAGGCATGGTCTGGCCAGGACAGGTTACCTGTTGGCATCGGAAAGGCTTCTTTTGAGGTCTTTTAATGTGGATCAGAGGGTATGTAAGCTTAGTTTACTTGTGCTTGTGAGTGAACCTCCCAGCTGTACAGCTGTAACATGTGTGCATCCCTCCGGGCCTTTGTGGCTTGGAACTTCCATGCATAATAACGACAGTTAAGAGAAGAATTATTGAAGATGTCTTCCTTGAGTGTGCAGCAGCTGTGTCTGTGTATTGCTGCTTTCTATGACTTGATTTCAGGAAACATTTAAAATTGGATGATAAAAGGAGAAAACAGCATGCTTTGTTATGGAACCGCAGCCACTGTGCAAGTGCTTGTTACGCAGATAGCAGCGGGCAGCTTTTGTGGGTTTCACAGAGGAAAGGAAGGGTATTTGCAGTGTGTAGTGTGGTGCTTTAATTGATC
>NW_011102564.1:0-460 GCF_000146605.3 Meleagris gallopavo | reverse complement strand
GTTCCCTCCTCACTTGCAGCATAAGCGCAAGCAGCAAGGATGCAGCCCAGGTTGGATGGCACAGGACTGATGGGATGCTGGTAGGAGCCTGCTGTAGGGCACCCTCCAGTTTAAACAACGCACCTGGCATTCAAGCAGTCATCTGCACTAGAAACTCAGGGACTGACACACTGAAGTTAATGGGAATTTGTGAACAGCCTCTAGGAAGCTCAGAGCCTCGCATTAGCACTGAGGAAGCAGGAAGGCAGAGGTTACAGCATACTATTGCTGTGGGTTCTCCCTGCAGGTTCCTTGCAGGTCAAAGTATGCTAAGACATTTGACATGAGCCAGCCTGTCCCACACAGCTTTCTGGCACAGCTCCCTCTTCAGACAGTGGGTTGCTTTTTGTTTGTTTTGTTCTTATTTTTGCATTGTTTTAATACCGCATGCGGTTCAATTTCTGTGGCCAGCACTGACTGT
>NW_011102563.1:0-441 GCF_000146605.3 Meleagris gallopavo | reverse complement strand
AGATGGGAACAGCACCACCAAGATTAAGATCTTCCATTTGCTCCAGCCTCCAGAAGCTTCTGAGCACGCACTCCTCACAAGAGCCATTGCAGACACCCAGAGCATGCCCCAACAGCAGAAATAAAGCTGTATAGTTATGCAAAATCCATCTGCAGTTTATGGGCATGATGCAACGGTCACCCCAAACAGCTCTTGCACAGGCTGTGGAGAGGCTGCAGTACTGAGGACCCAACCTCAAGCAATGTAAGGGGCCTCAAGCTGCCCTGCCACCTCCCAGGAACAAGACAAAAGGCAATGTCCTCTTCCCCTGTAATTTCTCTGCTCCCTCGGTCCAATTTCACTTGTTTAAATACAAAAGGCCCATTTAATTGCTCAGGTCCACCTGAAGCCTGCGGCAGGTTCCCCACCCGAAGGCAAGGGCAAATTCGTACGTAGAACGAA
>NW_011102562.1:0-562 GCF_000146605.3 Meleagris gallopavo | reverse complement strand
GGAATTATCTGCTTATGTTCCAGTCTGTGGTGGCCTTGTTCTAAGAAAAGTGAAATGCTTTAGCTGATGCCCAAGATTCTAGGATATTTCTTGTATCTAAAGAGAAGAAAATCCCATAAAAGAAAAGTGGTTAGTTTCTTTAAGCACTCCTTTTCCCACATGGGTACCACTGCTAGCACCGTTGTTCATAAGGAAAGGAGCGTTGGAGGTTGGGTATTTTCCCCTTTCCAAATTGTTTGCTTGGAGCTTCTTTTCCCAGTCATTTTAGAATGGGGTGGAATTCTGACTTTTGGCTAGAAATTAATGGTAACTTTAAATTCTACAGCTTCATTTGCTCATTTTGTAGTGGAATTTGGTTGCCCTCTTGTGGAGTAGATTGCAAATCTTGTCAAAGGGTGGTTACGGGGTGGTAGCTGTCTGCACAAAAATTATTGGAATTTTTTTAAAAGTTTTTTTCCTTAATAGTTATTCTGACTCACTGCACGGTTGATATACCAGGTGGAAGATAATTGAATCAATTTAATCACTGTGTATGTTTCTCATGAAGAATTATGCATGTTTT
>NW_011102561.1:0-457 GCF_000146605.3 Meleagris gallopavo | reverse complement strand
GCCATTAGCTACCGCAACCACCGACCAACCAAACCAAACAAAAGAACTTTCAGAAAGACCCCAAAAAAACCCCACTCTGTTTTGCCATGATGAAAATGCATGTGCAAAAGCACAGCACTCACCCATGGCAAGCAAAGCATCCAGCAGGTCTGCTGACATCTCAGATTTAATGCAGTGCCCCAGGATACATCAAAGGCTGGACGAAGAGTCCATGATATAAAGACAGTGATAACTGGCATCAAAAATATTTGACTCCGTAATGCTGGCACTCGGGATGTGGGGAGAAAAAGAGCAAAAAGAGGATACGGGTAAGAAAGAAAAGCAGAAGAGGAGTACAGATGCAGGAGTGAGGGAGGATACAAGGGAGAAAGAACAGCAGAAGAGGAGTGGCTAACACTGAGGGAGAGGAGCTGAAGTGTAGCTGAAGAGAAGAGCAGAAAAGGGAAGCACAGAAGAG
>NW_011102560.1:0-508 GCF_000146605.3 Meleagris gallopavo | reverse complement strand
CCGGCTCAACCCTGGACTGCAGAACTGGTGGGTGTACGTAGATTATAGTTATTACATTTATACTTGTCTTCAGCATAAAAGCAGCAAAATAAACCCGTTTATCGTAATATTCTGTTTGTGCCTAATGATTCACATTGAATAACCGGTGTACTAAAATCCCCTAAATACTAAAATTGCAATTGTCTCTCCCTTCCTCTTGAAATATATGTTACAGAATAAATAATTTATATCAGGAAAATAGTCATCTAACTTTTTCACATTTATGACAACGAATGATAGCTATACTCTATCAAATAACTGATTGTCTCTCCTAAAAACATGCCTACATTTGACCAAGGGTAGGTAAAGAAGATGTCAAAAACTCTGTCAGAATTGACAGTATTTTTACCAAAGAGTTGCAATTTACTGATAATCAAAGTAGTTGTGTTACTCAGAGGCTGTGCACTTCTGTCCCGGAGGAAATACGGTGGTCATTTAATAGGGCTCAGCAATGTCACAAAACAACTTA
>NW_011102559.1:0-365 GCF_000146605.3 Meleagris gallopavo | reverse complement strand
TTTTTTTTCTTTTTTTTTTTTTTTCCTTCAGAGTAATGGAATTGAGCATTCATTTTTATTTGAAATAAAAACCTATCTCGAGTAACCTTGACTGCAAGTAAAACCTCAGTGTAGACCTTTCCAAAGTGTTACTGGTGACATCAGTTTTTACTTAAAGTTTAACTGAACAGAACAATCTACTTCCTAGTGAAAATTGAAGGTATTGTCAGATTTTCCTTGTTGTAAATAGGGCCACAAGCTGTGTTAGTCTTTATATTGTAAAGTTTTGACTTTTCCAGTAGCTGACAGCTGATGCTTTCATGTTCAAACCATCTGTTTAATCTCTAAACTTTGTTAAATGAAACAAATTACGTTGCAAAAATCTT
>NW_011102558.1:0-463 GCF_000146605.3 Meleagris gallopavo | reverse complement strand
GGGGCACAGCAGCTCAGTTCACTTTATGACTGTAAACTAGTTGAGGAAACAGGTATGTCTGTGATGTCGTTGTGTTTTTCCTCACCTCACCACAAAACATCTTCATCTCAACAGCTTTCAGAAGTAGGACTGCAATGTGTGTGAGCCATCCAATTCTGTAATTGGAGCAGGATCCCCCATGGTTTCACTGGATTCTCCTGTGATCTGTTTTACAGCCCCACAAACTCCAGCCTGACTCCCTTGTTCTCTCACCTCCTGAAGCTCAGATCAGTCACACACATCAGACACATGGGTCACTCCCCCCATCCACTTGCAACTCATAAAGGCAGACATGTCACAAGTACAGCAGGATGCAGCATGCAGGCTCACTGCTTGTACTTTTTGACACCAGCTGTTTCCGGTAAATAAACATGTACATTGCAATCTTCAGCAAGACACATTCAGTAGTCAGATAACTGGCACT
>NW_011102557.1:0-654 GCF_000146605.3 Meleagris gallopavo | reverse complement strand
GATGTCTCGACAAGTTATGACTGTTCTGAGAAAGGAACTGTAAATGTATCTTACAGCTGTTAGAGAAGAAACAGAAGTGGTCTAGGCATAACAACAGAAAGAGGTACTGACCAACTGGTCCCTGACTATATTGGCAAGAGCTGAAGGCAGCATGCTTGTGTGCATTCTGCTTTCTGCTGCTGAGGGGACTGGAAATATTTTTCTTTCTTCCTTCTCTCCCAGATCTATTGGAAATTGGGCAACTGTACTGCACTAGTATAACTTTTCTGGTTGCTGGCAGAGAAGAGGAATGTCTACTTTCTCTTGCTGTGCTGTTTACTTTTTCTTTTCTCCATTGCTGATGTTCTTTATCCTTCTGAGCTCTTCCACTGTGTGTGCACCTTTTGTAGCCAGTTATGTGGCACTGCTGACTCTTTGGCCTCTGTTGCTGTTCAGAATGAAATTAGTGAGATATTTAGCATTTCTTGTGGGAGCTCACACATGAGAGAGTGATTTTTGGAAACAGAAAGATAACGCATGTGATTGAGGTGATGCGTCTGCATAAAGGAGCACATTTCCCAAAATATGCTTGTTTAAATTGTTGACTTCAGCTTTTAAGCATCATATCTGTGGAATTTATTGCATTCCAAGCATAGCTGATTATGTCTGAGTTAA
>NW_011102556.1:0-503 GCF_000146605.3 Meleagris gallopavo | reverse complement strand
CCCATACACTGGAAGGTTCCCAGCTCCTAGGAGTGACTGCCAACATCTCAGAATTCTGATGTCTAAGTGCCTCTGAGGATCTGGGATGTTTTGTGTGTTGTTTTTTTTTTCCCCATCCATAGCAAATGAGAACAAGATCGAAACAATACAACACAAAACAAGAGGAGGAATTCAAGATGATAACACATAGTTGGCTTCAAGTTAACCATCCACAGGGATGCGTTTACGGAGAGGATTTTCTCAGAGGATAGCTTACAAACCAAGCACCTAGAGAGTACAGTTTGCACCTATTCTACTAAGAAATAAAGCAAGAAGTTCTACATAACCTTCTAGACAGCATTTTTGAAGAAGAAAATCTGACTAAATACATGTACAATTAACAAATGTACAGTTAGAAGAGTGACATGGTTAGGATAGTATTTTCCAGGTTTATAGTTAGAAAGATTATCACAATGAAAAGAGACAATCAAAAATGAAACAGTCACCTGCATCCTACGCTTACA
>NW_011102555.1:0-530 GCF_000146605.3 Meleagris gallopavo | reverse complement strand
AACTTCTCCTCCTGAAATTTTCTAAGAGCAGCAATAATTTGCATTTCAGTATTAATACATGGTGCTGATTGCCCTATCATCCATCAATGCCATACATCTCTAGTGTAAAAATTTGGCTTTTGTGAGTGTTTTGGTATGAAGTTTTAATAGTTGAGCAAGTGGAGCATCCCTTTAGTTCCATTTAGCAACCAGTTTCTTGTCTTACATTTTTATCGTTGTGACTTTAATATTTATTTTTTTTAAATTGAGTATTGTTGCCTTTTTAAAGCCTAATCTTCCCATAACGAAACGTGTCTCAGAAGGAAAATTATTTGGTAATAATATTTGCAGGCTCCACTCTGAAAATGAATGCAATGCCCAAACTGCTGGGATTGTCCCTTATGTGTCAGATCTTCAAAGGCAGCAGGGAACAGGGTGCCTGCACCCAGGGAACCCTGCAGCCCTCTGCTCCTAAGCAGCCCCATGGGGCAGCGTGAGCAGATTTTGACCAACGTTGCATGCCATATCTGAAGAGTGCCTGGATGTGCAAT
>NW_011102554.1:0-393 GCF_000146605.3 Meleagris gallopavo | reverse complement strand
CTTAATCTAATATCTGAAATTATTATTCATGTCTTTATTTTAATTTTTAATTTTTCCTATTCTGCAGAAGTTCAACCCAGAAGATAATGTCATATTTAGCAAAATTTTTCCAAGAAGTACGAGGACATAGTACAAGTTGCAGGTTGGCCATTGGTACTGCTGCTTTTTCTTACGTTGGCACAACTAGATTTCCTCTGTCAGGATCAAACCAGTCAGATATGTTGTGCAAGTGGAGTTGTATCTGTGTAGTGATAAAGTGGTTCTATATGAAATTCTCCTGGGAGAAATTATATCTTAGTAGAAGTATTCAGGTAATATAGTTAGCTTACAAAACAGGCTTGAGATAAGAAGCAGTCACCAGAGGGAAAAAAGAGAGAAGCAAAAACACTCACT
>NW_011102553.1:0-786 GCF_000146605.3 Meleagris gallopavo | reverse complement strand
CACCCTGCAAGCGTTGGAGTCCCCACGTACAGAACAGCTGTGGCACCAATCCCCAACTGCCAAATCCATTCACTAACCGGGTCAGGCTGACAGAGAGGCAGTGTCAGCGGGTTTATTAAAAGCTGTTTTGCTGTAAGAGGGAGCGGGTTTATGTTATCATAAATTGTCAACAGTTGGTCAGATCCCCACAGAGAGCGGATCGATACGCAGCAGAGGGGAGAAAGTGCTGAGGAAGGAAAAGCAATGCTCTAATTAGAACAAAATTTAAGAGTCCAGAGGTACTGATGACAGTGCCTAATACGTTATAATTTATCAATGGCCTCCAACTCTTGGTGTCACTCTGCCTAGAGGCAGCAGTGCAGAACACAGCGTGTTGTGCAACTTGCACGCCATGGGGTGTGCCCCAGCTCGCTCAGGGCCTCAGGCTTTAGGGCCAGGCCTCAGGCTTTAGGGCCAGGCCTCAGGCTTTAGGGCCAGGCCTCAGGCACAGGACAGTACCTAGCACCAGGACCCTATACGATGCTCAGCCCCCCCAGCACAGCACAACCCCAGCCCAGGCTCAGACCTACCCTTGTTAGGCACAGATCCCTCACCTGCCCCACCTCATTTCTCAACTCCTCGTAAACAAGGAGCAATAAAATTTAATCACTCGAAGCTCCAAGTTCCTCACGTGCCTTCCAGTTGCCCCCAACATCCTCCCAGCGAGATGAAGGGAAGCGCAGGCTCCGTTTAATAGGCAGCCATAAAAGCCTTGGGGATTGGAGAAATATCAGCAAATATAATAAA
>NW_011102552.1:0-415 GCF_000146605.3 Meleagris gallopavo | reverse complement strand
ATTATTTTTATTTTTTATCTGAAGGTGAAATTGTATGCTTTTTATATCTTGTGAAATCTCATTTCTTCTGAAACTGCATTTCATTTCATGGCGCTTCTTTTGTATAACCTTGTCAAATCTGTGAGCAGTGACTTCTTAGAAAACAAAAAAAAATACTAGCTGCAGCATAAGCATATATAACAAAAATATTAGAATATGTGAGCTATGGATATTTTACTGAGGCATTTGTGATACATCTGTACATTGTGGTATACGTTTTTTTTCCCCCCTAATTGATGGGATTGCTTAATAATTATTCAGTGCGAGGTGCTGCAGCGGAGCCTAGATGGTGCATGCTTCCTGTGTGAATTTGGCCTTAAGACCATAAAAATTCTTAAAACTCACATGCTTAACTTTTAAGCACATTAACTTTTCT
>NW_011102551.1:0-439 GCF_000146605.3 Meleagris gallopavo | reverse complement strand
ATAACACTCCAGTGCTGTGCCTATACTGCTGCATCCAGAGAAGTTTCAGCAGAAGAAAATCAGCTGTAACCCTAAGACATGGAAGCTGTTGGGCTGCAGGCATCACCTGCCCATCCCAAAACCCTGGAAGTTCCTGATTTTCTGCAGGGTGATGGTGGCCCAGAACTGCTGAATTCACCATGATTCACGTACTCCTACATGACTGACATTACACCTGCAGCAGCAACAGAGAGTTTTTGGAGCAGGCTGTCATGAAGTAAGCAGTCTTCATTCCCATCCATCCATCCATCCCTTAATACTAGGGGGTAGGGGTAGGAGAAAGCATCAGATGAACCATCCCACAAACCAGCCTCTGGAGCTATTAATAACAAATGTGCTGGCAGGTGTGCAATTAATTGCCTTCCTACCGTTATCAACTAGCACTCACCTACAGCCTGAG
>NW_011102550.1:0-365 GCF_000146605.3 Meleagris gallopavo | reverse complement strand
TTGGCTTCCTTTTAACTGCAGCTTCCAAGCACCTGCACTGAGCACAGTGCCATACACAGGACAGGTGAGAGGCAGCATCCAGCCCTACATGGGAGCAGCACAAAGCTCATCAACAGCGAGATCAAAGCAGCACCAGCTGCCTCAGTGCTGCAAGGAATGATGCTATCAGCCCCACACGGGTCCCAAGGTGAGTAGGACCTAATGGGAAGATAATGTGAGGATGGGAGCTTTTAGAAAAGAGCCACGCTGACCAAGTGCTGGCACTGGTCAGTGGCTGCCAGAGCTGTGCTGTCAGTGAATGGAGACATCCTGCTGTCACCCCAGGGCAGGGCGGCCAGCCCAGCTGTGCAGCCAGGTGCAGGGGT
>NW_011102549.1:0-339 GCF_000146605.3 Meleagris gallopavo | reverse complement strand
ACTTCTGTTTCTTCTCTAACAGCTGTAAGATACATTTACAGTCCTTTCTCAGAACAGTCATAACTTGTCGAGACATCAATTTAGCCCTTGTAATGCAACCGCTTGCATGTAAATCAAGTTACGTCTCTTTACAGTCTTTACTAATGGAATAAGACAACATTCTCAGGTCTGTAAATTCATTTTTAATGGTGCCTGGAAAAAAAAGAAGGCATTGATCACTGTTATACTTAGCTATTTTCTTCTGCCTTGCTTCATTCTGAGTTGGGAATCCTGCATTTTTGGAGCTATATCGGATCACCTGCAAGTGACACAATCCAACTTCAACACATAGAGCAGCTG
>NW_011102548.1:0-407 GCF_000146605.3 Meleagris gallopavo | reverse complement strand
CTGCACGGGCACTGTGTGGAGCCCACTCTTCCAAGAACTGGGTCTGTGCAAAGAGTGAACCCAACCACTTGTGAAAAGACTGTGCTGTAACTCTGAAAACCCAAAGTCCCCTGTTTTATCATATGCACTTATTTTTCCTCACGGGCTATAGCTTGAAACTACACACCCATGAAATAGATGGGTATGTTTTATTAATCCTGAAGCTTCTCCACACTTAGCTCTCACGAAGGAGTAACAGCTCATTTCTCTGATCAAATATGGTAACAAAGAACTATGAGATCAAAATCCAGACTTCTTGGATAATAAATCCCATCTTGATAAGCCCCCTACCCACACCAAGAATTCATCCTGACTCCTAACTGTCTACACAAACTGACTAAGTAGAATTTATTCTTACTGAACACAAT
>NW_011102547.1:0-388 GCF_000146605.3 Meleagris gallopavo | reverse complement strand
GCATATTTATTCTCTTATTTCTTAACATATAGCTTTTGTGCAGTAAAATAATCCTTTTCACTTGTTTACTGGTTGGGCCTTATTGCAATTCTAAGCTATGGTGCTGACACAACAGGAGCTAACTTGCTGAGAACCACCTGACTAAACAGAATGCATTCAAATACACTGCTGTTGATTTAATGCCTACACAGATGCATTATAAATGTAATTGATACCACAAAATTAAAAATAAAAAATAAAAAAATTACCTCAATTGCCCGGTGCTGTGGTAAAGCTCTTTCAATATGATCATTGCCTTCAGCTTTGAGTTGTACGTGATACACACAGCCTGGCTATGAACAACATTCAGATGATAAGTCTTAACACTAAATAGCATGTACTTTAATTT
>NW_011102546.1:0-548 GCF_000146605.3 Meleagris gallopavo | reverse complement strand
GTGTGCAACTGTAGATTTTCTATCACTGCCCTAAATGTATATAATCTTGTTGTTGGCAGATGTGCAAGGAAGAAATTAAATAAGCAGAAAAACATAAGGACGAGTCTATTACTCCTCTATGAGAAGGTATTTCCCAGTGCATTTCCTTCCTCTCACTTGTACTGTCTTTGGTCCCCACTGAAGAATACGGGCTATGGATCCACAACAAAATGTTACAGATAACTTGAAAAGAATAAAAATTATTCACTGTAAATTTTGCAGCTTTGAAACTTACAAATCTTTCTGATCTCTACTGAGGAGAATTGGAAGGATAATTTTACACAATTTATAACCGCCTTATAGAAAAAATATTCTCTGATGAAGAAATAAGAAAGCTGAAAAACAGACATCAGAAGACAATATAGTTTCAGACTCAGTCAAACTCAATTTAACTCAAAGGAACTCTGGCAGCAACATGCCATCTACAGTGCTGCTACTTTGCCTGGACAGGCGCTCAGCAATAGCTCAGACCTCCCCAGACTCCCACTCCAGGATCCCAACAAAACCTG
>NW_011102545.1:0-586 GCF_000146605.3 Meleagris gallopavo | reverse complement strand
GGAGAAATTTCTTTTTTATAAACTAGCTTTACATTTTTGGTCTTGAATTGATTGATCATGTGAAAGCTTCAGAGCCGTTTCCCAGGCTGTGATCACCTCTCAGACTTGGGTTTGCATCCAGCTCCTGGCTGCTGGGATGGGGTCCTGGCGCTGTGGCACAGATCACAAGCAAGTTTGTTTCAGTGCAGCTTCCTTTCCTTCCACGATGGTGCCTATTATTTGTGAACAGTAAGCCATCATGTAGATGTCCTTTCAACTGTTAGATTTATTAACGCATTTCTTACAATATTAAGGAATTTGTATCTTACGTTATAGGAGTCAGTTTTTAAAATCTGTGCAAAAGAATATTATTGGGGCATACATGTGCTCATTTTCTAACCAGTCTTCGATTAAAATGCAGGAGGATGGGAATCTTGTTAAACCTTCACATTTAGAAGAGCTGCTGGAAGTTATTTTTTCCCCCATTACAATTTTCAGTGAGTTTCTTTCCATTTCAATAGAAACATGGTGTTTTTGTTTTGTTTTGCAATTAGATAAAAAAGCAAAGGTTTATGATGTACGAAGATTCTTCCAAATTGCCATTAAA
>NW_011102544.1:0-823 GCF_000146605.3 Meleagris gallopavo | reverse complement strand
GAAATATCCACTTAGATGCAAGATTAACTACATCACAGGAAAAATTACTCTTAAAATGTAAACAGGGGTACTAAAGGAGAAAACGTTTCGACCAATTTACAGAAAGTCTGCTTACAAGATACAGCATCACGTAGTGAAAAGATCTGCCTACCCAGGGAATCAAAGCTGTGCCACGTTTTTGCAGGAGTCCCCATTTCTTTGGCCACGTTTCTCCTCTCAGTTCGCAGTGTTTAAGTCCTCTCTAAGGTCCTCTCTCCCCAGTCCACTCTTTAGAGAGAGAGTGGTGAGGTGCTGGAACAGCTGCCCAGAGAGGCTGTGGATCCCCGTCCATCCCTGGAGGTGTTCAAGGCCAGGTTGGATGGGGCCCTGGGCAGCCTGGGCTGCTGTGAGATGTGGAGGTTGGTGGCCCTGCCTGTGGTGGGGGGTTGGAGCTTCGTCATCCTTGAGCTCCCTTCCAACCCGGGCCATTCTGTGATTCTATGATCCTCTCCATGCCCACCTGATGAGATGCTGCCAGAGCAGAAATGGTGAGAATGTTGCCATGCATCCATCCCCAAGGAAAGTCATAACAAAAACAACAGTATATATCCAAACCTCAGTGCAATACTACAAACCCACAAACACACACCAGGGGTCAAGGGGAAATATTTGTGATTTTGCCAGCACTAGAGTTACTAATTAATGAGGAGCTCCTCCTTCATACACTGATCAAAAATGACCAAAAATGTTATAGAATGACAGAATGTCCTGGGTTGCAAAGGAGCACAGTGCTCACCTACTTCCAACCCCCTGCTGTGTGCAGGTCGCCAACCAGCAGCCCAGG
>NW_011102543.1:0-686 GCF_000146605.3 Meleagris gallopavo | reverse complement strand
TATATCTGTTTTGATTTGACTGAATTGAAAATAACTTGAATGGCTAGCTGCTTATATTAGAAATGACTTAAGCATTAAAATAAAGAAATCGAAAGCTTAGAATGTAGCAAGATTTTGGTATTTATTTAGACTGGAAAAATATTTACTTTCAAATTAGATACAAGCTGCCCTCAAGTGATCTGGGTGTTTTGCTCTTGTAAAGAATTGGTTAGCTTGTGGTTTGGGAATAAATCTGCTTCAAATGTGAGGACATTAGACACATCTTATCCCATTCGTTTCATTCTTAGGTCTCAGGGCCTTTTAATGGCCGAACTTCAGAACCCACGTGGTGCCTGCTGATTTAAAGAGGATCTCTGTGTAGATTAATGCCTTTTCGGGACAGAACTTTTAGTAGAATTTGAGTTTTATTATCTCAAGTTTGGGCAGAATGTTTGAGTAGAACCACCCAGTGGAAAGCTCTAAAGGCAGTTTTAGAGCACATCTGTTGAGGCAGGTAGAAAGATTTGAACACTTTCTAACATTGAACTGCTTGTGCATGAGCCAGGTTTGATGTAGATGCGATATAAACATGATGCTGCTTAATTCTTGCTCTTAGCTGTCAGGATACAAGCTCAACATTGCAGACTGTCTGGGTAGATTCTGCTGCTTCTTTGAAAACAGCATAATAATAGGTGGAAAGAGAGGGG
>NW_011102542.1:0-433 GCF_000146605.3 Meleagris gallopavo | reverse complement strand
TTTTTTTTTTTGCCCTTTTCTAGAATGTAAGTCAGTAGAACTGTAATTTCCTGTACTCATTGAACTTCATCACTTCTGTTGTTTTGTATTTTTTAATGTGATTATGGTAATATCACTAGTAAATACTTTGCAAAATCAAAATTATCATCATCATTTAGAGTGTTTTTATTTTTCTGACACTTCTTCACATGAACAACAGATTTTCATGAAAAAAAATATTGATTGAGAGAAAAGAACAACTTGTTAAACTGAGAGTAATTTGGTAAGTATCATTAAAAAAGCATAATTTCATTTGTTCTTGAATATTTTCACAATGGCAATACCAATCCTCTCAGATTAACCAGGTCCTAAATTTTGATGAATCCCTAAAGTGAAGATTAAGACATCATATTGCTTAATATGTTAAGAAGCACTGCACAGCTCTGCATTACTA
>NW_011102541.1:0-477 GCF_000146605.3 Meleagris gallopavo | reverse complement strand
GTCAGAAGAGAAAGGCTAAGGAGTGTGCTGTACTTCCTTCTGGATTACTACATCCAAACCCAGGGCCCCCAGAGCAAGGAGGAGAAAAACTGTTGGAATGGGTTTGGAGGATGGCCACAAAGATGCTCAGAGAGCTGGAGCACTTCTGCCATGAAGGAAAGGTTGAGGGGAGCCGGGCTCATTCTGTCTGGTGAAGGCTCCTGAGAGACCACATTGCAGCCTTAAGTACTTAAAGTAAGTAACTTTAAGTACTTAAAGGGAGCTAATAAAAAGTCAGTCTCCTTCCTGTTCACACAGGCAGATAGTCATAGGGCAAAGAGTAATCATTTTAAACTAAAGAGCGGAGATTTAAATTGGTATTAGAAGGAAATTCTTTACTCAGAGGTGTGAGGTCCTGGCACTGCTGCCCAGAGCTGGAGGTGCCCTGTCCCTCGAGGTACCTGAGGCCATGGATTGGTCCCTGGGCAGCCTGAGCTG
>NW_011102540.1:0-524 GCF_000146605.3 Meleagris gallopavo | reverse complement strand
TACCCTCACTTCATCTGCTTATTTTCTATTATGTAATAAGACACGTCCTTAGCTCTTAAAACTCCCCGCACATTCATACCCAACCTCTTATTACCGGAGCAACAGCAAAGCTATTTCAGCACATTCTACAGTACTCCAAATGGAGCATCCACCCCGAACACGATTGCTGGGTGAACAAATAAAAGACACTTGAATTTATCTCAGCAAGGTGAAATGAGGCACAAAGCCCTCAAAAGCTCTGCAGATGAGCAATTTCCCTGAGCAGGAAGTGCTTTGGACATCATCGGAAGTTATTAAAGCACCTGGTTAACAGCTAAACTTCCCTGACAGGTAGCTAGGGCATAGGGAAAAGCTAATGAGAGCCTCCTTCTCTAGAAAAGTATTATTTGAATCCAACTCCTAAGTCAGTTATCATTATTAACATATGATTATTAAGGAAACTTAGGTTGATTAACACAAGCATGCTACTAGTTATATCTTCATTTGAAAACTAAATCTCATTTGAGTTATCTGTGTAAGAAAGA
>NW_011102539.1:0-510 GCF_000146605.3 Meleagris gallopavo | reverse complement strand
ATGTTAAAATTTTGCAGTGTTACCAGGCAGGATATTCTCCAGTGAAGCCTTTTGACAGAGCAATCTACTTTAGTTAGATCCTTCAGAGCCCTACATGACTGACTTACTTCTCCATGCTATCTAGGGAGGGCTGCAGGCTTAAAATGGAATATTCTTAGGATTAAGTTGGAAATGTAAAGCGTTACGGCATGGTTTTATGTTTTGTTTTGGTGGGTTTTTTTTTTTTCTTTTTTTTCAGTAACTAATGAAAAACTACCAACATTGCGAAGTGTGTACTGTTTGATACCACTCCTCAGTTATGTAGTTAAATTAGTTTAATTCTTGGTGTTGGTACCTCCAATAGGTTTGAGTTCATAGAAAAGCGTGAAAGGCAAGAAAAGTATCCAAGTGATTTTTGGTAGGAGGATGGGATATGGGTGTGGTTTCTATTAAAGGCAAAGGGGATGGGAGGCCGTTCCCTTCCCTATAAATAATGATTCTGCCTTTCCTCCCAAGGTCACAGAACGGCTT
>NW_011102538.1:0-362 GCF_000146605.3 Meleagris gallopavo | reverse complement strand
TCTACAGACTGAACAATCCCAGTTTCCTCAGCCACTCCCCACGACCCCTCACAGCTTGCTTGCCCTTCTCCGGACACACTGCAAGGCTTCAATGTCTTTCTTGTCATGACAGGCCCAAAACTGAACTCAGACAGTTAGAAATATCAGGTTGCACTAATTACCCATTAAAGCACAATGTAATGTGAATGAAAACAGGGCAGAGCACAGAAGTATCCTTGTATAATTGTAGCATTTCCTTTGTGTGATATTATTCATCAAACTGTGACAAATATTTCAATATTCAATATAGTCCACATCATTAAAAAAAAAAAAGCACTGCGCTGATATAGTACACATCCTATGCACAGTAATATGTAAAAGAA
>NW_011102537.1:0-462 GCF_000146605.3 Meleagris gallopavo | reverse complement strand
GGTTACATCACCGTGTCATTAAATACTGTCCCTCTAGCTGCACGGAACCGTCCAAATACTATAGAGAGTCTTTAGCCTGCCTCAAATCCCCCTGTCCCTCCCAGGGTTGTACGAAGACTGAGTCTGAATGCTTGCAGAAGCGAGCAGACCACAACTCTGGCTCACTGAAATTAACTGCCAGGCTCCCACTGACGGCCATGCTGTCAGGATTTCATAGAGGCACAATCTAATGAACAAAGAGCTAAGTGCCTATCACAGACAGCACCTCAATAGGAAAGCATTTATATCACAATGATTATAAAAGGAAAGCACACACATACTTCCTTCTAGGTATTTTGAATATGATCACTTATCACAGAGATTGCCCGATGCAGTTTTTTTCTGTAATTCACTACAGAAGTTTCCATGCTACCCTAACGAGCTACCTCATTGGTGTCAGGGCCTAAGAGAGGCGATGGCCAT
>NW_011102536.1:0-660 GCF_000146605.3 Meleagris gallopavo | reverse complement strand
CAGATGAGTCATTACTAATCTCAGGTAGGGAATGCATTTTCCGTGTCAGCAACTGAATTAACTAACTTTTAGACCTATTTCTTTTCCACAGACGGATTTTTATGATTATTATTTTAATCTTAGCTATGTCTTCTTTCCTGATGTGCTTCTGAGAACTAGCAATAGTTCTGTCTGTATTTTGCATTAGAGCTCTTTTCTGGCCATTTAAAAGGGCATTAAACTGGAAGTAAATTATTTGTTGCTTTTTTCTGATTCTCTTAGGCTGCCAACATGGTGAGAAAGGGATTTTGTGTAAAAGACAGCTATATTCTAAATGCCTCTAAAGAAGTAATAAGCAGTTTAGTCCAAAATGAATGAAGTTGAGGAATTTTCCTGTATTACTAAATAAAATATTATATGCTGTAAGGCCTCATTTGAATTGAGTTGTAACCCCCATTCTCCCAGGAGTAGCTTAGGAGAGGCCATTTCCAGCTCATTACAGAAAGGTGATCCTTTTCCCAACCGTTTTTCTCAACCTTGCTATCATGTAAACCTTAGAACATCATCACTGTGTGTCTTTATCAGAAGATGGTTTTCTGGTACTGTGGGGAACTCAAAGCTCCGAGTTCTGCGGGAGTATAAATATAAACGCTACAAAATTTGGAGCAGATTTTGCATGAG
>NW_011102535.1:0-465 GCF_000146605.3 Meleagris gallopavo | reverse complement strand
GCAGGGCAGAGCGCTGGAGCAGCTCAGCACTGCAGAGATCAAGGGGCAGCCCGGGAGCGAGATGGGAACAAGATGTTCCTGTTCCCAGCTGGCACAGCCCACAGCAGAGCTGCAGCTCCCAGCCCAGCCACTGCTCGCCCAAGTGCAGCACAGCTCTGCCACCTTTAGGTGAGTGGGCCCAGAAGATGTCACCACAGCTCTGAACCAACCCGGCAGCCTCACGAAGCTCTGAGGCAGCCAGGGCAGGTCTGTGCCCTGCATCCCTCTCCCATGCTGTGCCCTGAAACCTCTCCATTGTGAAGATGGGCGGCACCCGTTCCCTTGGAGGGTGTTGGGGGATGCCAGCTCCTCTACCCCCCATCCCACAGTGCTGCCCAGCTGCACCCCGACCCCAGTGACATACCTCGTACTCTGGCTGATTTACGACCCCCTGTGAAATCAGGAGCTCGGCGTATTTCTGCAGCA
>NW_011102534.1:0-416 GCF_000146605.3 Meleagris gallopavo | reverse complement strand
CCAATATTAACAATTAGCATATATATTGACAACCCAAATAGAAAGCACATCAAGCAACACCAGAAATCTTTCATGTGAATGAATTGTACTTAGGAAAGCTTCCCGTTTAGACACTCTTGACACTTTATCAGGTTGGCAGGTCCAATCCAACTTCACGATCTTTCCTTTAAGCAGTTATTTTGGAGAAGAGCTTCTTGAAATAATACATGTCAAAATAACAGCAACGCCTAAGAGTCAGAGACAAATATGAAAGCACAGAGTTATGAAACATTCATGTTTCCACGTTCATGTTGTTTTGATTTTTTTTGATTGGGCTAGACTTGAAGAACCAACACGGTAATACACAGTGCGTTCCGTCTCAATCCACTGTTTAATAATGGGTGCTTATCCTTGAGTATTTAAGAGGTTACATCAAA
>NW_011102533.1:0-482 GCF_000146605.3 Meleagris gallopavo | reverse complement strand
AACCTGGCAGGCAGCAGCCCCACAGCCACACTGCCATACGGACACCCTAAAATTTAGGGAAATAGAAAAGGAAATACATCCAGCAGAGCACACAAGAAAAGTTTAGGGAGACAGAACACATTCAATCAACCAGGACGCGGGAACAAACAGCAATGTTTCTGCAAATACCAGAGACCTACAGGTAGGAAAAGCAGTCAAGGGGGACATCATTTTGTCATTTATGAGAAAGTCATCCTGGATCCACCTGGATAATGCTCCCATTCTGGAACAGCAGAGCAATTGCTGTCAACCAAACCATCAGGACTACAATCTGTAACTTGAATAATGCTTTTTCTCCTGTATATAACATATTTCTTCCTTGCACCTTTCCTTCTGTCTTTAACCTTAGAAAAAAATATATGATTTGTAATAACGATAATAAAAATGGATTTCAAACGAACAGTCCTTACAATCACTGAAATAAATATATGGAAAATACATTT
>NW_011102532.1:0-325 GCF_000146605.3 Meleagris gallopavo | reverse complement strand
TGCACGCACTGATTGACAGCGTTCATCTAAGCGTGGGAAAACACAAACATGCTCTTATTAAGCATGGCTTTTGGTTTTTTCTTATTTGGATTTTTTTTTTTCCTCTCTATCTTTAAAGGAGGGAACAAGAGTTCTGACCTACTGCAAGGAAACTTCAGACCGGACAATTCTTGCCCCACTTTATGAACAGAAACTCATGCTTTGGATAATACATTTTGTACCTGCATCATTGGTGAGGCCTGTGTCATGCAGTTATCAGAAAGAAGAAGGGAGAATCATAGACCTGTTTGAGTCAGAAGGGACCTTTAAGGCCATCTGACCCAAC
>NW_011102531.1:0-486 GCF_000146605.3 Meleagris gallopavo | reverse complement strand
AATAGATACACTCAGCACAACAGAAATACCAAGAAACAAAAAGGAAAAAAAATTTAGATTTTGTATGCAAACAGCAAGATAATTTTTCAGCTCAAAGTTTTGAACGTGGTAATAATACTGAAGTAACACCTCATTAAGGAAAAATATTTTGAAGTTTCTGTAAGAATGAAATACTTCTTCAATGTCTTCTATCATTTTTTTTTTCTTGTAGAAATACAAATTGTTAGGTATTATTGCATATAGAAGATAAGGGCTATTACACGTGATTGTAGATATCTAAAAATTAGAAGTCAACTCTGAGCTGGTTACCCCACGTTTCATTTATTATCGGAGGTGTAATAAAGGTTTCTCCAATGGGCAGTTCATCCAGCTACTGTAGGAGTGTACCTTATAGTTCAGACTTTAATTTTAATGACTGTGTTAGGCACCTGAGCAGGCATAAATGGCTCTCAAATTCCAATATGAAAGTCCTGTGACAGTTACGGT
>NW_011102530.1:0-538 GCF_000146605.3 Meleagris gallopavo | reverse complement strand
CATCATGCGAGCAGCCAAATTCACCTTAAAGCCAAGGACTGCCACAGAGAAAGAGCATACGTCAGCGCAGTTGGGAAACCTTCAAGGCCAAGGGCAACCTCCCCTCCCGGGCACAAGCCAACCCAACTGCAGGCTAAGAGGACCCAAAGGGAACCACGTGTCTCTGAGCCCATCCTCCTGCCCCAAGGCCCCAACGGGCTGCAGTGTGCCCTTGCCTCAGCCCATCCGCCTTGTCCAGACCGACGGGCTGAAGCAGACCCATGCCAGCCTCACATTCCTAAGACAAAGGAGCCCTACCTGTGTGTTCAAACCTCTTGGGATGATTAGTGAGGCCGCAGAACGCCGTCCCGCTGCTGACCCCGACAGAAACTTGCCTGGCACACAGAGAGAGTGATGTGCATTCAGCAGCAGCCCTGCTGCAGTCCCGCTCGCCCTGTTCCATCCCTTCCCACCTCTCCCCTCCTCGGCACTGGGACCACACGCACCAGCATGGGTCTTGGGGACTTAGAGAGCTTGGGGTGCAACATGCCCCGGTGGC
>NW_011102529.1:0-504 GCF_000146605.3 Meleagris gallopavo | reverse complement strand
CATGTTATGGTTGGACTTCATGATCTTGAAGTTTTTTTCCTAAACTGAATGGTTCTACAATTTCTCTTCCATAAGAAGTTCCCTTTGAAATTGTTTTTCCCTCAGGCAGCGCTGTTTTAGTTTCACCTTACATTGGCAGAGTAGTCATTGCAATTTCTTTTTCTTCTACTTGCAGTGCTGAAATCTAACCATGGCCATGAAAAAGTGGTTTAGTATCCTATAATGTTTTTATCTCTCATGAAATTGGAGTGCCATTAATTGGACATGACGTGTCAGGAATCTGCAACACGCTAACATTTCAAATACACCATTCTTTCTCAGCGAGATGTCATATGTATTACTTCCTCCAACTGTAAATTATAGCCTACAGTACACAGAAAATAAAAAATCAAATGGAAAAAAAACAACGAAGACAAGAAGCCTCACTTCTCAGTCATTTCCTACTTCTACACACCTCATCCAAATACATATTCCTTCCTCCAAGAGAAACATTCAATCCCTGTT
>NW_011102528.1:0-434 GCF_000146605.3 Meleagris gallopavo | reverse complement strand
AACCACTTGGTAGACTTGTATAAGTCATTAATCATTATCACACACTTTTTAAGTCATTAAACAGAAATCACACACTTTTGAAATGCTATTATGTTATTACACTTCCCATGAATAAGTAGAACTGAAACTTAGACTTAAAGAAGTGTTAGTTTAAAGGAATTTAGGATTATTCACATTGAACAAAAGATTCATTTATTTGGTATCTGCTTGTTCTGGTTCATCTTTCGTATTGTTTCAAACTCAAAATAGTGCAAAATAATTGACACATACCTTGTGTCATTACTCTTCCATGAGAACTGTGTTACCAAAACAGAAACGGCCTTGAATATGCAGAAACCTTGGACATACTCAATCTCAAATCAAGTGTACAAAATAAGTATTTTTCTATATTAAAACTTTTAAAAAGAAAAAGAAACTTATAACTTTAAAACTTA
>NW_011102527.1:0-376 GCF_000146605.3 Meleagris gallopavo | reverse complement strand
TTAGGACCGAGATGCTACACAGCCACAGCCCTCGCAGTGCTGGCCTTCGCTCACTGCCCACCAGGCCATGCTCCGTGCTGGCACTCACAGCATCCTTAGGACCAATTCAAGCAAGCTACTGCTTCACAAGACGAAGTAAAATGTTATTGAAATGGCTGTACTTGCGCACAGAGATACAGGTCAGCAAGGACTGTCCCCTTCTATTCAAAGCAAAGGATTTTCTACAATCATAAAACGGTTTGAGTTGGAAGAGACCTGTAAGATCACCTATTTCCAACCCCTTGCTATATGCAGGGACACCTCCCTGTAGTGCAGGTCGCTCACAGCCCCATCCAGCTTGGCCTTCAATGCTTCCAGGTGGAGGCATCTACACAGC
>NW_011102526.1:0-826 GCF_000146605.3 Meleagris gallopavo | reverse complement strand
GGGACTCTATCATCAAGGTCAGTCGATCAGAAAGATCAGAAAGCAAAAAGCACGCCACAGGAAGCACTCTGTGCCCCAGGTCGGGCCTCAGCACACTTGCTTCCTCCCAAGGTCACAGGAAGCCCTAATGGAAAACAAACTTTTTCTTTTTCTTTCACTTCTTTCTCTTTCTATACCCCTTGAATATAACTGATCAGCCACTCTCAACAGCGCAAAACACATTACAGGGGGCCAGCTGGTAATGCCCTTAGAGAAATAGGTCTCTGTGAGCCTCTCTATGCTACCTGCTTAAATAATCAAGAGGACACCACAGGCCTTTTCCTGGCCAAGGCCGGAGCTTGCAGCAGAAGTCCTGCATTCTAGTTCCTAACTCCTTGATGACAAACATCTAATGAATGATCATTTCCTAAACCTCTCCCCATTTTCCTACCGGCCTCTTTGGAGAGGCATCCGTGAATCCCAGCATCCCAGGATGCATACCTGCACGCACAGCAGTGCATGAGCACCCAGTGCAAACTGATCTCACATGGAGGCAAACAGGTTGTTTGTGACGCACAATTCAGAGATCATCCCGCAGACAGACTGATTCAGAGAAGAATTCAGGCCATTCTGTTGGATGATGAATGAACTCCTCTGAGTTCAGGTTAAAAGCCTGACACGTTCTCTCCACCCTCTTCCTCTTTTTGAAGAAGATACATGCCTTCGTGAATGGTAAATACGCTCTTCGGCCCGCTACAAGTGGACATCCCACAGGCCCATTTTTCAGGCTCTTTCCAAAAATAAACTCCTGAGGTATACGACTCCATCTGCAAACAGTTATCCTGTT
>NW_011102525.1:0-304 GCF_000146605.3 Meleagris gallopavo | reverse complement strand
AGTTTAGGTTTACTAATATGAGAAAACTTTATTTCTATACATAAATCAGATGGTTAGAACGATAGTATAATTCCTATTGCTGCTCATGTTACCAGAAGCAGAGACAGACAAATGTGTGATTCTGGTGCCTGCGTGGACTGGGAAACAACTTGTGGCTGCAAGCAGAGAGGTGGTCTTCTGGGATGCAGTGTTGTTATCTGTGCAGCCCAGACTAGAAGGAGCAAGAGTCTGCAAGTTTCCAGAGGTCTTTACAATGAGCAGCCTTGGAGTGGCTGGTTAGAAGCTGTAAATCTGGCCAGTTAAT
>NW_011102524.1:0-438 GCF_000146605.3 Meleagris gallopavo | reverse complement strand
ACAGTGATAATTGGCATCAAAAAATATTTGACTCCGTAATGCTGGCACTCGGGATGTGGGAGAAAAAGAGCAAAAAGAGGATACGGGCAAGAAAGAAAAGCAGAAGAGGAGTACAGATGCAGGAGTGAGGGAGGATACAAGGGAGAAAGAACAGCAGAAGAGCAGAAGAGGAGTGGCTAACACTGGGGGAGAGGAGCTGAAGTGTAGCTGAAGAGAAGAGCAGAAAAGGGAAGCACAGAAGAGGGAAGAGCAGAAAAGACAACGCTGTCTGTTCTGTCCTCGCTAGCAATGCCCCGAGATACAGCCAAAGCCAGGAGAAAAAGTCCACGATACAAAGTCAGTGACGTGCTTCGAGGCACACAGGACCAGCTCACAGCAACGAGTCGGCATACGCTGCACGGGCACTGACTCATTCCTGCACTGCTCTCAGCTGCATCA
>NW_011102523.1:0-489 GCF_000146605.3 Meleagris gallopavo | reverse complement strand
GAACCCCCAAGTCCTTCTCTGAAGGGCTGTTCTCAAGGAGATCTTTCCCCAGTCTGTATAAACACCTGGGATTGCCCTGGCCCATACGCAGCATCTTGCATTTGACCTTGTTGAACCTCATTAGGTTTTCGTGGGTCCACTTCTCCAGCCTGTCCAGGTCCCTCTGGATGGCTTTCCTTCCCTCCAGTATATAGACTGCACCGCCCAGTTTGGTGTCGTCTGCAAACTTGCTGAGGGTGCACTTGATGCCATTGTCTGTGTCATTGATGAAGAAGTTGAAGAGCACTGGTTCAAGACTGACTCCTGAGGGACATTGCTCGTGATGGGCCTCCACCCTGACACAGAAACATTGATCACAACCCTTTGGCTGCATCCAGCCAGCCAATTCCTAATCCATCGAAGAGTCCATCCTTCAAATCCATACGTCTCCAATTTAGAGAGAAGGATGTGGTGAGGGACCATGCCAAAGGCTCTGTAGAAGCCTGGATA
>NW_011102522.1:0-476 GCF_000146605.3 Meleagris gallopavo | reverse complement strand
ACGTCACTCACTTGCGTTCGCGTTTCTTTCTCACTCCTGTGTGAGCTCTAAAATGGTAGCAGACGCCATTTCGGAGCGAGGGGAGGCGATGGTGTTGGGGCCCGTGGCAGCGGGCGGCTGGGCACAGCGCGGTGCTCCCCGGGGACGCCGTGCACCTCTGGCTTCAGAACCGGCAGCCGGGCGTCAGAGTGGGGATGCGGCAGCGTGGTGCCCGTGGGCAGCCTGTGCCGGGTGTGTCTGCTTTATTTCCGTTTGCTGTATCGGGAGTCCGTGCAAAAGATGGTTCTGTTGGTGTGCCGATGGTGATCGCCCGGGCTTTCTGGGTTGAATTCTATTTACTGGGGAATAGTTTATGAGAAATGGAGCAGGGGTGCTTGGAACGCGGCCCCTGCTGCCTCAATGAGGTGCTGTGAAACACAAGCTCCTGAGAAGCTCCTCTTGGCAATGCACATTTGTCATTGAGGCTCTACTAAATA
>NW_011102521.1:0-411 GCF_000146605.3 Meleagris gallopavo | reverse complement strand
TGTCATAGCCTTGGGCTCTGCCTTTCCGAGCGTTTTCTCAGAACAATGACTTGCAACTGCTTTTCACCTGAACATTCATCCTATTTGTTGTCTAGCTGGATTTTTTGCTCCAGGATGACAAAATGCTTATGTAAGTTAAGCACTTGTGGTGTAATCTGGTCTGTTTGTAAATAGGTTTGCTCTTGACTCCCTGCTCAGCCTTCACCCCAGCACTCAGCACACCATTGCCTTGCAGTAGGAACAGATAAAAGAGTGTAGTTCCCATCCTCACAGTCCTGAATCTGCCCTTCCAAGCAGTGCTCTGCTGAACTGCAGTTACTTTCTGGAGCATCAATCTGTTTTTTTGCCTCTCATACAGACAGAAGTACGGTCCAATTAATGTACCTTTACAGTAAATACTTGAAAGCTCCA
>NW_011102520.1:0-522 GCF_000146605.3 Meleagris gallopavo | reverse complement strand
GCGTTCTCAGAAGGCAGGGGGATATGTGCTTAAAATGTGACTTGAGGTGCAATGACAGAAGAAGCTGTTTGGGGTATCAAGCCTAGTACGTTGTGGGAAGGCAGTGCTGATCAGACCCTGAATATGTGCGAACAGCAGTGCAAGTGTAAGCTGCACCATGTCCTGCTTTCCCGAGCCGCTGGCACTGGGAATGTTGCAAGTGACCCTTTTTGTTTTCAGGGGCTAGCTCCCCTTCCCATAGAAACTGGACACAGGGACAACAGAGATGATATTTACTTGGGTTTTGATTCCAACCTGCAGCATGGAGCATGCCCAGGGAGCACTCCTGGAGCAGGGCACAGAGATGTGCTTCCCCATCGCAGGAGGAAGATGCAGCTGTTGGCTTGTTGCCGTACGTGGATGAGTCCAAAATGGTCTGCAGAATTCCCAAAGCATTTCCATTTTGGCATCAAAGATGCATACGAGTAAAATGAACGGGTACCTCATATGGACATTACACTACACATGCAAACTTAATTTGCT
>NW_011102519.1:0-428 GCF_000146605.3 Meleagris gallopavo | reverse complement strand
AAAAAACATTCTATTTCATAGTCTGTGGATTCTGCAATTATGGAGAACAGATCCAGTAATGTGAAGGGAAGATGTCAAGAATAATTCTAAATTTTCATTTTATGGTGTCAGATTAAATTTTTTTAAAAAGGTTTCCTATAGACTGTGACCCCAGTGGATTCCTTATATTCAACTGTTCTACACATTAGGTTATTACTGATGCATTAATGTTGTGAGGATTTGCTAGCACCCACTCTTCAAAGTTTACCCATAAACGTGTCTATTAAGGAAGTTTCACAAATAATTATTTTGGGATTCCCTGGACTATTTCATTTTAAGTGAAGCTTTTTGTCACCCACATAAAAATATATCAGTATTCTGTTTTAATATATTTAATTCAGTGATGTTTCTTAACCAAATGTGTTAGTAATTATATGGTGTAATGTATG
>NW_011102518.1:0-437 GCF_000146605.3 Meleagris gallopavo | reverse complement strand
ATGCATCGTTAAATGCTTGTATAGAGTAAAGCAGTACTTCATTATATGCCTACACGAGTGTAGTACTCTGTTCATCTGTCCATTAACACTGCCTTTGGAAAAGCAGTGGTACTCAAGAAAGCATTCATGCCACAAATTCCCAGCTTGAATGTTAATAGCTTGTAGTCACTACACATAGTGGTCTACAGTTACATAAAAATAAACCTAAGAATTCATAAAGAAGCAGGAGTAAGAAACACCTAGCAAATCTCTTTAGTTAAAAGGTTTCAGCAAACCAAATTACTGACATTCTTTAAGCAACTGTTTGATTCTCTCATCACACCCTTATGTTTATCTGCCAGTTACTTCGTGCAGGATAAAAATCCCTCGCGATACGCCCCTCCTGCTCACAGTGACAAGGCAGACACTGCCACAAACCTCAGGCTAATAGAACAGAA
>NW_011102517.1:0-501 GCF_000146605.3 Meleagris gallopavo | reverse complement strand
CACCCCAGAGGCTGAATTGCATTTCTTCCTGCAAAGGATGCTAGCAGGAGCTGCTTGCAGCCACCAGGCTGGAGGAGCCCTATGTGCCCCTTGTCCAATGTGTCCCCAGCATTCTGGGAGCTGGTTGAGGTGGAAACCAGTCCATGTTTTCCTCCCACGGCACTTCAGACGGAGCTCTCAGTTCTCAGCCTGAGCTTCTCGAGCAGAGGAGCTCTGGAAGTGGCAGTGTTTCTGCTTACACCCCCCAGACGCTGCCTCTCGCCTGGCGCTGGGGTTGTGGCAAGGAAATATCCCTGTGTGTATTTATCTTGCAACAACAGGAATCAATAACGGAGGTACAACAAGCTTTTAGGTTAAGGTTTGATCACGACAGATAGAGAAGAATCCGTTTTTCCCTTTTTTGTACAGGCTTCCTCTGCAGGCTTAGCAAAAAGCATCAATAAAGTGTTAGTGCAAACAGAGCTGGTAAGTGCTGCAATAAATGCTCATCTGAATGCTTTC
>NW_011102516.1:0-675 GCF_000146605.3 Meleagris gallopavo | reverse complement strand
GGCTCTGGGCAGCCTGGTCTAGTGGTTGGTCACCCTTCGCATAGCAGCGGGGGGCTGAAACTCTATGATATCTTTGAGATCCTTGTGCACCCAGGCCATTCTGTGATTCCATGATTCTATCAGGGAAGAGATGTCAAACTGAGTGAGAGAACAGAATTTTGGAGAGTATGCCTTATGAGGGGAAACTGAAGGAACTAGGGCAGTTCAGTCTGGGAAAAAAGGGGCTGAGGGGAGACCATATTGTTCTCTTCCAATATCCGAAAGGTGCCTATGGCGAGAGTGGGGTTGGTCTCAGTGGTGACAGGTGACAGAATGAGGGGAAATAGCCTCAAGTAATGCTAGAGTAAGTTTAGATTGGATATAAGGAAACACTTCCTTACAGAAGGGGTTGTTAAGCACCATAGGGAATAGGCTCCCAATAGAGGTGGTTGAGTACCATCTCTGGGCTTGGGTTTCAGAAGGGAGACTCAAAACACCACTACCAAATAGAATCACAGAATCACAGAATCACCAAGGTTGGAAGAGACCTTCAAGATCACCCAACCATCCACCTATCACCAATAGTATTCACTAAACCATGTCCCTCAACACAAAATCCAAATGTTCCTTGAACACCTCCAAGGTCGGTGACTCCACCACCTTCCTGGCAGCCCATTCCAGTGCCTGACCACTCTT
>NW_011102515.1:0-340 GCF_000146605.3 Meleagris gallopavo | reverse complement strand
TCTGCTGCTTCTTTGAAAACAGCATAATAATAGGTGGAAAGAGAGGGGTGTGAGGTTCTTGAGTCTTCTTTACTCTATGCAGCATTGTGCTTGTATTCTGACTTTTTTTTTCGTTCTTCAGTTAAATTGAATCAGGTCAGTGAAGACTGTTATTGCTTTTTTTAAAATTATTTTTAGGGGGATTTTCATTCTTAAAATTGAACCTCCTCTGGGATGGAGTTTTGGTAAGTGTTCACATCTCTTCTAATAATAGGACACTGTATTTTGCACTGTGGGACTTCAACTACTGCTAGCTTGCAGTTGGCAGGGAAAATCACGTGCTGTGTAAAAGACAGAAACC
>NW_011102514.1:0-395 GCF_000146605.3 Meleagris gallopavo | reverse complement strand
TCCAGCAGCCCTTCCCTGCTGGAGTTGGGGGTCCTGGTGCTGCTTCCTGCTCTGGGCCACTTCCTGCTCTCCTGCCAGCACCCCAGAGATGCTCTCTTTGCTCCCTCCTCATGTCCTGATGCAACTCTTCTCCCAGAGGAAGGCAACCAGCTCTGTCTTCGTCTCCCTGTTGAGGAGCTGCAGTGATGGAGCTTTGCTGGAGGATGCAGTGTGCCCTCCATGAGAGGCTGAGTTGACCCAACAGATGGACCTCAGCTCTTCAGGTGAGTGCTGCATGCTGGTCCTTGGATGCAGCAGAACCTCAATCCCCTCCACCCTGCCTGGTGTGGGCTCTGTATTCCCCAGGGCTCCATTCCCTCTGGCTGCTGGCAGAAGCATTGGCTTCCTTTGGTGGT
>NW_011102513.1:0-434 GCF_000146605.3 Meleagris gallopavo | reverse complement strand
TGTGAACAGCTGATCCAAAAGAACTACTCCTGCCTTCCAGATGGTATTGATGAGGCTGCAGTAGGATGAGAAAACCGGGAGGAAACTTGATCTGAATTGTGAACGCAGCCCTTCTGGATGGCAGTGGGACGAGCAGCAGGAGGCTCAGGGCACTGCCTGGGATAGGGAGGAGAGTTTGGGCTGCCAAGCTAGCAGCTTGCTGGGAGCCAGAGGGACCTTGCTTGCCCTTGCTCAGAGCTGCATAACTCAGCTTTGTCTCCAGATGCCTGGGTTTGTGCCCCACTGCACAGTGTGGGGTGGTACTGCATGCTGGAGCTGATAGGTGCAGGGAGCTGGGCTTCTGCATGGAGCTCACTGCAGGTGCTGGAGGCTGGCTCTTGCTGGCTCTTACTGCCTTTCAAGATGCAAAGGACAGGTCTGCACCTGCTGTCCTT
>NW_011102512.1:0-306 GCF_000146605.3 Meleagris gallopavo | reverse complement strand
TGTATGTTGCTCATTCTAAGATGCAGACTAAAGTTATGTGAGTGTTTGGAAATTCAGGGTTTCTAGAGATAGCAGCAGAGGACTGCACAGTCTAGAGGGAGCCAAACCTAATGCCATCTGATCTGTGCTGCCTATAGAGCACACACAAGAACCAGAACAGCCCTAGGGTTTTATTGTGAGGAACTGATTGCTTTATTCCCAATGAGTATATGAGTGATGTAGTTGTCTTCATAATTAAAAATTACTTGCCAGTATATGTAGTCATAGCACATCTGGCTACCCAAGTGTTTCCTGCCCTAGAAACAC
>NW_011102511.1:0-544 GCF_000146605.3 Meleagris gallopavo | reverse complement strand
CCTCACAAAGCATACTTAATGTTCATATTTTTAATTGATGCATGGAGACTACAAGTAAAGAATGACCAAGCTCATGGACACAATAGTACCGTAAGGTGACAGCACCACTAAGGAACAACATGAGTCACCACAAGGCTGCCCTAGGATGTCCTTAGTACCTGCTAATACTATTCACACTGCCAATGAAAACTAAGAGCTGTACCTAACACCCACAGGGACTCCCCGTTTTTCATGACTTTATGACAATTTACTTTTCCAACATTTTATTGTGAGGATGCATTATGTGAAACTAGAACTTCTGAGTTCTCTGGATATTCACAAAGTAGTAGCATTTTTCCTAAATGAAAAGTTTGAAATCAGATGATGAGCAAAAAAGCCCTCCCTAGGCTCAATAATCCCGCCTTCAATCTTCACAAATGCAAGATCCAGGTTTCAGTGACCTCTACAAATGCATCAATCCAGGATTTCAAACTAAAAGAATGAGATTACATGAAATTTATATGTCAGCCACAGAGATTAGATGTCCTTTATGTTCTGTTGCAAA
>NW_011102510.1:0-320 GCF_000146605.3 Meleagris gallopavo | reverse complement strand
AGCCCATCACCAAGCAGCCACTGCTGAGCACTCTGAGATGCTGGACATGCAGGATGCATTTTTCCCAGAAATGGGAAAAGGAAAACAAAAGAGAGAAAAAAGCACAGTATGTATTTTTTCTTTTGATGTACATTGCCAAGATACTCTGTATTGATCACTATCATATTGCTCTCAGGCTATTAATCTCTTCTCTAACTGTAGTAAAAGTGATCAAACCTTTAGCTCTGTATGGAAGTCTCTCCAGGTCTGAATAATCTTTGTCAGAACTCTCTGAACTCCTCCTTTTTAAAACCTACTGGACACAGGATGAGTAGAATTTA
>NW_011102509.1:0-311 GCF_000146605.3 Meleagris gallopavo | reverse complement strand
TTCCTAACCTGATCCAATTCCACTGAGGGAAGTCGTATTTGCTCCAGATTTTCTGCCTGTTATCAGAGAACTGGAATTCTAGAGGATATTGTCAGTAAAGTTTGAGAAGAAGATGGCATTAAATACTTCAGGTTTTTTTTCCATGTCCTTTGTCACAAGATCCTATTCAGCAATGGATCCATATTTTCCCTACCCTTCATTTTGTTGCTAATATAACTGTAGCAGATACAACTCCCTACCAGTCTCAACACCAAAAAGGCTTTGCTTTCCTAACACTACATTTGCATACTACATCCGCTCTGGGTTAATTA
>NW_011102508.1:0-440 GCF_000146605.3 Meleagris gallopavo | reverse complement strand
GGAGTCGTTAAGGAATGACTTTAAATAAGCAAAATCTTGCACTAATGAAGCCTGTAATTCCAAATGAGCTGCCTGAAAGCAAATGGGATGTTTTGCTTTACTCAAGCTCTTAAGTCTGGTTTGTTTCTCTTATTACTTTTTAATGTAGCATGAATAACATTCATCTCTTCTTTATGCTTAAGAGAAGTGACCTGGTACCCAGCACTCTCCAAGGAGCACACCGGCTTTGTGTCTCCTGTCCAAAGCTTGGGAACTACTATATCGTTACATGACCAGCTCTTAGCATGGTAGATCATGCCAGCACCCCTCCCAGTCTCCCAGGCCCATGGCTTTCCCACATCCCTCAGCTTTCCACTCTGTGCTCACACTCAGACCTGGCCAAAGCTGAATTCGGTGACATTGAGCTGCAAAAGGGACTTTTTGAAAGAAACTTTGGGGTA
>NW_011102507.1:0-453 GCF_000146605.3 Meleagris gallopavo | reverse complement strand
GGACTACAGAGATCTTTTCTTATATTAAAAAATAACAGTTTAGTGGCAGCATGACGCCTTTCACGAAAACTATTTTTTAACAAAAAAAGATAAATGAATAATAAAGATTTAAACAAAAGTGCAAATAGACATACATTCCGTATGTCTATTCATACAACGCATGGGCTTGTATGGAACTAGACATGGAGTACAAGATTAAATATGAATTTCTGAAATGCTGGTGGCTGGAAGTGCCTAAGAGCTGTTCTGCCTGCAGTAAGAAGATGGCTCTCATAAGGCTTTTTCCTCCAGGGGCGCAGTGAGAACTGGGAGTTCTGTGAATGCCGTGGAGCTGCTGTGGATCAACGCGGCTGTTTCCCGCCTACTGGAGCCTCCAGACAGCGGGGCTGGGGCTGGGCACAGCTCATCTCACAGGCTGGCACTGCCTGCAGGCCTGCGGGACACTGCTAAAGC
>NW_011102506.1:0-410 GCF_000146605.3 Meleagris gallopavo | reverse complement strand
TAAAAAAAGCAATAACAGTCTTCACTGACCTGATTCAATTTAACTGAACGAAAAAAAAAGTCAGAATACAAGCACAATGCTGCATAGAGTAAAGAAGACTCAAGAACCTCACTCCCCTCTCTTTCCACCTATTATTATGCTGTTTTCAAAGAAGCAGCAGAATCTACCCAGACAGTCTGCAATGTTGAGCTTGTATCCTGACAGCTAAGAGCAAGAATTAAGCAGCATCATGTTTATATCGCATCTACATCAAACCTGGCTCATGCACAAGCAGTTCAATGTTAGAAAGTGTTCAAATCTTTCTACCTGCCTCAACAGATGTGCTCTAAAACTGCCTTTAGAGCTTTCCACTCTTGGGTGGTTCTACTCAAACATTCTGCCCAAACATGAGATAATAAAACTCAAATTCT
>NW_011102505.1:0-563 GCF_000146605.3 Meleagris gallopavo | reverse complement strand
TATGTGCCTCCTCCCTCTGACAAATGTAGATATGTATTTTTTGTGCATGTCTGTATGTAGCAGCCTGCTGTTTTGCATATGTGCCCAAGCCAGAAACAATATTGATGTATCCTTAATTTCCTAGTCACAGAGCCTATTTAGATCCATCTGGCTCACAAAAGCCCAAATTTATTCAACATTCAATTTAAGAAATGTTTATAGAATCTAACTGTAAGGTGGAAAGCAATGTAATTGCTATAGAAAGAATTTCTGATAAAAAGTATCTCAAAATTGAATGAAAATGTTTTTTTTATTTTCTGTTATCGCTGACTCTCTGGAAGGCATACTAAAACTACAGGAAAAGGAGCTTCCAGAACAAATGTTCTCACTCTGTAATGTCAAAGCATTAAAATCAAGAACGCTTAGATAGTCAAAGCTTTACTCCAAAGTATTTATTTGGAACATAATCCACAGCTCTCAATATTATGAGAAGTATGTGTCCCCACATCAATGTGATGTTAGTTTTTTTCTTGTTTGTCTTTTCCCTCAGAAATTATCAGATGACTTCACCTTTTTTTTTTTTT
>NW_011102504.1:0-806 GCF_000146605.3 Meleagris gallopavo | reverse complement strand
TGCAGAGCTCAGCACTTGAGTGTTCACAGCCTTCCTTGGTGTTGCCTCTTGCTCCACAGAGAAGGAAGGGTCCTCCCTTCTGTGCAGCCTGACGCAGGTAGTGAAAGGGCAGGAAAGGGCTGAATGCAGCCAGGACTGCCTTTATCCCTGAGATAGGCTCACTGCTTGTAAGATTTGAAAACCAAGACATTTTTCCTCTGAGGCCTGTACTGATTGAACAAGAGCTCATCACACTTCTGTCCATGACATGGCAGCACTGCGTCCTATTTGAACAGAAAGATGTGAAACATCAATGAAACATGCAGCAGCTGATGGCACAAAATCTTAAAGTCCATGGTGCTCAGCTGAAGGCTGGCTTCACTGGTGGAAAAATGTCAGACTACCTTTCAGTTTTCACCCCCCTGGGATCAGTAGTGCCAATTGATATAGCACCACAAGTCCCCGCTAACTTCATCCCCAATTGTTTGGCTGGGGGAGAGCAAGAGTAAGGTGATGTTCCCAGTCTCCCTGTGTTGGTAATTGTCCAGCAATGCAGACATTTGGTGCTGAAGTGGAGCTCCTTGTAGCAGGCTAATCATATCAAGTGCTTGCTGGGAGCATTTCTGAGAGCCAGACTCAGAGTGAATGATAAAGTGTTTTGCTGTTCCCTGGAAAGTATGTGCTTCCAAATTGCTTTCTTTGCTGCCCCACTACTCATGGCACGTGGAGGATTTGTTTATACTAGGTTGTATGAGAAATATCTACATGTTATCTCAGAGCTGGGCAGATTAACCCAGAGGAAGATTTACATAAGTGTAAATCAAAGG
>NW_011102503.1:0-468 GCF_000146605.3 Meleagris gallopavo | reverse complement strand
AGAATCGGTGGACTGTGAAACTTGATTGTCATGTGCGTTGGCTGTTTTTGTTTTTGTTTTTGTTTGTTTGTTTGTTTTTCCTCCAGAAAATGGAAGCACTGAAATATTCCTGGAATCTTTGAACACTTTTAATGCCAGTTCTTGAGAGCATGTTTATAGATCTTGGTAGCAATTAGTACTCAAGTGAAATAACACTACAAAAAAATTCTTTCCAGTGTGAACGTCTGAGTTTATTCTACATATTATTTTAAGGGTTATTTAATATTTTTACTCAAACCCGGAGGGCTTTCAAGAATGTCAATAGCTATTGTGTAATCTGACCATTATCTTAACAGCCACAAAACACATATAATAGTCAGAAGCAGCTCCATCAGTATATTTATGGGAAAGTCATGCAGGGAACCAACATTAAACTATTTTCAGTTAGGAATGTGTGGATTTCTTTCAGCATATATTTCAAAATATAGT
>NW_011102502.1:0-680 GCF_000146605.3 Meleagris gallopavo | reverse complement strand
TGCAAAATAAGGATTCTTGTATCTAAAGATGCCTGATTCAGGTATTTTGGGCTTAAAGAGAAGTAAGAGCTTAACAGTCAGATTTGTCGTATGTACTTTGAGGTCTACAAGAAAAACAGAATTACATACTCCCCATCCTGTCATTATAAGATGGATGTAACTATGGGAATACAGTAAATACTGTAGTGATTGATAACAGTATATTTGTTTGTCATCTAGTTCAGGTTAACTGTCACACTGTAAGCAAGAGGTTTTGGAGGACTTTTAATCTCTGCATTATTTTTTCTGCATCGCCTAAACCTTAGGTAACCTCAGACACTGTTCATGACCTCCCTGGGGTCAACACTGATTTGTACTGACCCAGAATCATAATTGTAGCTTATCAATGCCCTCTATCTGCCACCTTATCAGAGACAAGACAAAACTTTACTGAAGGTAGAAAATGACATAGCTGACTGGAGATAATATTTAGTGAAAGATCCAATGGAGAATGGCTCAACAGATTTAATGTGAAAAAAAGATTCCCAGCTTTAACTCTAAATTTGAATGCACTGTGTTTATAATGCAATCCGTCTGCAAGCTGTACTTCAGTGACTGCATGCAGAGAATGGCTTTGCTAGTATTTGTAAACAGTGTTGGACTGTTGATGAATGTTTTTTGTTTGAAATTTGTTTGAATTC
>NW_011102501.1:0-775 GCF_000146605.3 Meleagris gallopavo | reverse complement strand
TTTTTTCCTTATAGCACCGGGTTATTTCCTTCTCTGCTCCCTCCCCATTGCCTTTGCCCTTCTCTCCACTGCTTTGATGTATCACAAACGTTGGAAGATTTAGCAAACCTTATGGATTAGAGCCAGGAAGACAGCAAGAACAAATTTAGAATAGGAGGCAGAGAATGTACCAGCTGAGAGGTGATGCTGTCAATCTCCATGGAGACCTCTTTAGTTACAGCTCTGCTAATTACTCTGTGGAATTGAATAGCGTCTGGTTGAAAGCCCATCCAAGTCAATGGAGAGTTTCTAATTGATGTGTAGCTTCAGCTGGCTGCACCTCAGCACTGTGAGGAGTGCATAGGGCAAAGCTCCTGAGTGTGACTGGTTATAACTCGCATCTGTGGCTTCCTCTATGATGGTTAAAATGCAACTGAAGGGGAATCTGGGCCTTACTCTGGTCTTCTGCATGGGGCAGGATCTCCTGAAAGAACCACAGCACCATAGGAACAAGTTTAGGCCTTGCCTTAGCAAAATCCTTAGTGCCGTGTTTGTAAATGCAGGTAAACTATCTCCAGTGTCTTGCTAACAGCATGTGGATTTCCTACACAAGCCATCAGGAGCTGAACTTGGAGCAGACCCACAGAAACATCTTGGCTCCAAATGCGCAGGCAGGACACTGAACAGGAGCCCCGTGTGCCCCTGAGAGGCCACTTCCATGGCCCGGGAGAGCAAGGGAAGGGTCTCCACGCCTGGGCAGGGGAGGAATGCAGCAGAATGTCCAGAGAAAAGCCAG
>NW_011102500.1:0-1054 GCF_000146605.3 Meleagris gallopavo | reverse complement strand
GAATTCCCTGTTCAGGCAAGTCTGAGTTAGCGGCTGTGTGGTTAAAACACTTCAAATCACCTCGTCTGGAACCACCTAACAGCTACTAATGGATGAGCTGACCCAGACTGCCACAAAAAACTCAGCCGCACATCTGTCTTCTGCTGTCTGCATCCACATCAACTAACCCTTATCAAGTACATTCACTCTACAGAGGAGCCTGAGAAAAAAAACACTCAATGCTTTCCAAACCAACTGCATTTTGGCCTCGCTCCATTCTGCCCTGAACGCTCCCCAGTATCCCACAGGTACACTGCAGCACGATGTTTACATTTGGCTGCTAAACCAAAGAGGCTGATTTCCAGGGACAGACCTGTCCCCAGCCTTAAGGATGCCTGCTATGTGCTGCTGGGAGGCCAGACTCCATGCAAGAGGAGTTAGACCAGAAATACTGACTGAAAGTCTGCAAACATAAGACAAACTGAAGTAGAATGTGAAAAAGAAACGTGTGATACCAATACTTCTGTGCTGTCTCTGCATAACAAAGCAAGAAAGACCTAATTCTACAGCAACTTCACCTAAAACCCGGCCATTTCCCAGTGACAGCTGCTTAGATCATGAAATAACCAGCAACATGCACCATCAGTCTCTTAAATCAGGCTCCTGCCGTAGAAAATTGAGCAGCAGAAAGCTATTTTGCTGTTAATCCCATTAAAATTAAAAATTCACATCCTGTCTGGTCTGGAACACACAGTAGCAATAGCTGCTCCTGAGTTTCCAGGGAAAAACAAATCCCATGGATGCTAGTACAAGTACAAACCATAGAGATATGCCATGGAAACAAATCATTACAAAAGCAAAAGACTTGGTGCTGAGAGACGATGATTTAAAAAAAGGATTAGTTATGACTGGCCATTTTCTTCTGCTCATTTGTGTTAAATTCAATGTAATGATTAATGAAAATACTCAAATAATACCTGGGATGTCTTTTGTAAATAAAAAATATCCAGTATTTCATGCTTCTCTTTTAAAAAGGGCTATATACAAAAAGCCTGGCAGCACCATAAGACTATGT
>NW_011102499.1:0-1186 GCF_000146605.3 Meleagris gallopavo | reverse complement strand
GATCCAAGTTTTCGAAGGGCTTTTGTTATCTTGGAACAGTGTTTTCTAGCAAAGTAGCCATTCTGCTGGAAAAATATTGAAGGTCAAAGCTGGATATATATTAAACCACTTCTTTTTCTTCTGTAGTCTTTGGATAAACACAGATTTCAGTCTGGCATCTCTTGTAATTCAGAGAGAATATAAGTAACATTTCAAATAAGCAGAGGAGTATCTTCCCCTTTTAGGATGCTGGTTCCACCTTTCTCCATCTCCTTCTGCTGATCTCCTCTGGGGGAAAAGAATTGAGTATACTAATGACAAAAAGGCAAATATGCAAGCTACCTCATCACAACAGTGTGACATGGACATGAATAGAAGATCATTCTCTTACTTCAAATTCCAAGCAGCCATTGACTTTATTGCATATTTTCACCTACGTGAGTTACAAATTAATGACAAATATGTTTGAAAGCTAGTCATTACCTCAATCAGTCAATTATTCAAGGGATGTATCAGTGTGATTAGTTGCTCTCAGTTAATTATAGGAACAATAATTAGCTAATATGGGAGTCCCATCATTCATATAATACTGATTTTAATTGTTTTACAGACAATAATTTTAAAAGTCCCTTGAATCTGCACATTGAGAAAGCACCCTAGATTACTTATAAATTTATCAAGTTGCAGGAAGTGCTTTACTGTCTTCTTACTTTTCTGGCCAACCTTATGCTTCTACCATCTTCTCAGCACTAGCTTCTGTTGAAAATTAATGAATGTATCTTCAAATGAAGCCTTATTAGTGAATTGCCTTCAGAAAGCTGAGTGTCATACAGATGATTAGACAACTTGCTGCATTTAATTACCTCGCCCCTGGACAAATATAAACTGATGCAAACGCTGCCAAGGAAAGATGGATGTGTAAAAGACGTTATGCCCTGTTCCTATAAAGACAGAATCTTCTCTGAAATTTCAGATGCAAAACCATAAGTTTTCACACTTTGCCTCCCTAAAATCAGCACTGGAAAGAACACACATGGTGCAGGAATTTTGTTTAAAGAAGACTCTGACTGTTTCCTCCTTCTATTAGCACTTCCCTCTTTGGACCTTCAGCACCAGCTTTGTCTAAACCACCAAAAAGTTGACCTTACAAAACCATGCAGGATGAGAGGAGTGTCCTCCAGGGACACAGGGGATTAGATAGTGAGAT
>NW_011102498.1:0-1323 GCF_000146605.3 Meleagris gallopavo | reverse complement strand
CTGCCGTGGTAGAATTACATCCCCTGAGATATTCCCGGAGACATGAGGGGGACGTTATTCCCTCATTTTCACAGCCACAGTCCGAACTGGTGCTGCATTCGCTCTGATTTCACCAAACCCTCAATGAAGATCCCATCTCTTCTTCCAGCCCAGATAGCTGTGGGACTAACAGGAATTTGGCCATTGCGGTTGCACACAGATGGACCAGAGGTTGGGTTTGGGAACGTTTTTGCCAAACGTACATCCCCATAGACAGGCTGCCCTTCACCCAACACACCTGAGCGGCTCGCACATTGACGTCCCCCTCCTTCAGCAGCCTCATCACCACAGCCATGTCTTCATCTGTCTCAGCAGCCGCCAGCGGGGTGAGCATCACGGCCGTGTAGCCCGCCTGGTTTGGCAGGTCTAGGCGGCAGACCCCTGGCAGAGGATGCAGAGGGACAAGCAGGATTCAGCCCAGCAAGGAGGGAGCCGAGGGAAGGAGAACAAAGAAGTGCGTGAGGAAGGGGAAGGTGGCTGTGGCTGAAAGGCCAGCAGTGCTGCCTTGCTGAGGGGAAGGATCTGACTGAGAAATGAGGAAACTCAGCGGGAGGTCCCATAGTTATACAGGACCGAGCCTTATCTGCATTAAATATCTATTAATTAATGGTCTTGTGAGCACGGCATTGAACAAGCTTTGGTACTATATGTTGCTTCATTATAGTTTCTGAGATCAACTCAATTAACTTTGATGACCATAATCAAATTATATCTCCCTAAAAGATATGGTATGATTTATGCCCTGGACAGCCCCCAGGCCTAGAGCTGTTTGTTTTACCTCCTAAAGCGAGAGAGCAGTGGAAAGGTGAAGATGGTCCCATTGTTGAGCACACCACCAAGTATCTCTACAGTTAATCGCTGAAGACACAGACACATTTCACAGCAAAAAGTGCTTTTTACTCTAGGAGTTCTTCCTCGTGCTGGTCTCAAGTGCTCTATTTGGTTTAATTTCAGCTTGAAGGGCCAGTTTCCAGCTACAAGGATCCCACTGGCAAACGCTCTTCAGAAGCACGCTGCTCCCGTGATCCGGGGCAGGGCAGGCTCCTGGGGCTGCCTGCAAGCAGCAGCAACAATAGCTGCATAGATGTGTATGATAATATGCCATTTTCCTAACATTTAGCAGATTGTCTTGCCCATGAAAAGAGGCCAAAGTGTTCCTATTCTTTCTGAAAATGCGTGCATTTTTCCCCTCAGTATAATCTCAGCTGAAAGTCCCTTTCTTTGTCACGTGAGCTGAAAGTTCAATAGTTTAAAATGCAATTTTCCTGTGGTGCTGTGGGGTTT
>NW_011102497.1:0-483 GCF_000146605.3 Meleagris gallopavo | reverse complement strand
TTGTTTACCTCATACATCCCACAAAACTACTTCCTTTTAGACAGCAAAACGTTAACCAGCTATTACTCCCAATGACTTCATGCCATTGAAAGTGTGCAATTTGCAGATGGAAAATTAAAAAACACTACAGGAGAACAAAGCTATTGGAAGCTATTGTCCTATAACAACAATAACAGCAGTTCTCAGGAAACATTCTATTTTTTGGCCTTTATTTATAAAAGCAAAATGTTTTGGATTTGAATTTTTCGTGTGTTTCTCCGAGTTTCAAGGCAAAATTCATACAGCACACAGAAAATAGGAACCCACCACAACTGTAAGCTTTCAAATTCACACTGTAAGAACACAGCATTACAGCTACAAAGGTAGAATTTCAAAAGCTAGGAGACGCTCAAATTAACACAACCTATGTAATCAGCTGTGTGCATACTATGGAAAAATTCTTTTTTTTAAGTTAACATACAGAACCCCAAATTCTGTAAGGCA
>NW_011102496.1:0-302 GCF_000146605.3 Meleagris gallopavo | reverse complement strand
TATTCCTCCTGGAATAAGAAGTTACTACTGAAGGGTTATTGTACCTAACCCCTGATCCTTTCACTTTTGAGAATAATACTTCCACTACTGTCATGGAGTCAGGGTGAAAGTCTTTGTCTTGCAGCATTTGGAAAGAAAAATCAAATTTAAAATTTGATAGGAAAAAAATTGCAAAGTTTTATGAAAATAAGCTACTGTATACAACTTCCTTCTCATTTTCAGAACTGTGTGCTTACATATGTACAAGTAAATTGAACGTGAAAAGGAAGGATCCAGTCATGAAGGCCAACTTTAAGAAGATA
>NW_011102495.1:0-388 GCF_000146605.3 Meleagris gallopavo | reverse complement strand
AAAAAAAAAAACCCGCATCATCATCACAGTAGTCTCGTAGTCTTTTTGTATGTTTCCAACCTTCATAGATGAAGGGATTCATTTGTAAGATGAGTACAGGACAAAATGGCCAGAATAAAAAAATCTGAAAATAGAGAGCTGATTTATTTCTTAAGATACATAATCAAAGACAGGAGCATTTTTTATGAATTACGACTTTTTGTAAGTTACTAATACACCTTTGCCCCCTTTTTACTGCTATCGCTCCCTGGAAATAATACACCCAGCCATTTTGTTAAAAAGAAAGTTTCATTTCACAGTTCACAGATACTCCTGAATCTGCTAAAACATTATTTGCCAATTATTAACACCACCACCCACCACTGACTCTGGTTTTATTTGGTCTTTA
>NW_011102494.1:0-492 GCF_000146605.3 Meleagris gallopavo | reverse complement strand
TTTTTATTGTAATCTTCAATTCGTTGTGGGGATAAGAGGCTTAGATGGACTTTAAACTGATCCCAATGGATGTTACACTTGCACATTTCCTAGTTTTAGATGGTCTTGGATGTGTCAGTGTAAGAGCACTAGAAAGCTGATCTGTCCTCCAAATTTTCTTGGGAACAATTTTAGTTGTTTTTGCCTTTTAAGAGTACGTGATGATTGATACTCTTGGTTTAGATGTGATGGCATCACTGTAGCAAAACCCAAGATTAGATTTGACTACTGCAGAAATTAAGAAGGAAATTCTCTGGCCATATGACACAAGAGACCAGACAATGCATTCAGACAGTCCCTTTTGACTTAATGTTTGCAAACCAGTAAGACCTAGGAAGACGTGGAGGAAAACAGGAAGTGCCATCACGTGGAAAAGCAGCCTTAAGAAAAAACATATGCAGCTGTAATGAATGTTGAGCTAAATTTCTTCCTTGTGCTGACACTAATATATCT
>NW_011102493.1:0-715 GCF_000146605.3 Meleagris gallopavo | reverse complement strand
TTAATGCTCAAGATGCAGTTCTAAAAGCTGCAAAAGGCTTTCATCCTGTGGAGGAGATTTAATTTTAAATATATGATGATTAGCAGAATACAAAGGTGCTGATACTTGATTTGCAAATTCGGAATTAGTCTCACTACGGAGAAGTAATCCTCCTTTTCTCTCATTGCAATTGATGAGTCTCTTATTTGAAATTAGAAGCTGCGAGGTATTTCCATAAAGTGTTTGGTTTTTTTTGTTGTTCTTTTTGTTTTTTTCAATGAAAAAGGTCTATTCAAGTGTAAGTGTTTGCTGAGGCAGTTAGTGAAAAATTTAAAGATTTCAAGGTTATGTCCATGTTTGCCTTCCTAAAATGCTTAACGAAAATAGATTACCATTAGGAAACATACAGAAGTAATTTTAAGATCACTTTCTCAGCAGCACACTATTTGCAGCCTATTAAACAGGCTCCAGCTGGTCATTTAGCTGTTAAATAGGGGGATGTTCGTTCCTGGCAAGCTTACCTTTTGAATGCTTCAAGCTGCTTTTTTTCCAGGGGAAACCATCATTTTTTCAGGGATTCTGTGATATTTTTCTAGGGTTTAATTTAAAAAAGGAATGAGTGTAATAGGAAAATATATAGATCTTGTGCAAAATGTTTTTTCTCTTAACAATGAGTTATATTCTGTTGCCACGTTCTGTGGTTAAATACTGATACGTGGTTTAGTTCCCACTCCAC
>NW_011102492.1:0-509 GCF_000146605.3 Meleagris gallopavo | reverse complement strand
AACATGGCATCAATGTTTGTCAGAAAGTTTTTCTGAACTTTAGCATTTCCTGAGTTCCAAACCATGCTGCAGTGCATATTTTGGTGCTTCATGTGAGGTTATAATAGTAGAAAACAGTAATGTTTCTGTGCTTGCATTAATGTTCTCTTTCTTATCAATATTTCATTAATATTTTCAATAAATATGGGGAGAATTCAGAAGATGTCACCTTAGATTACAAACTGCTGACTGCAGTGTTTTTTCAGGAAGATGAGGATAAAAGGAAGATGCCTTGGGTTTAATATGTAAGCTACCACTCACATAATTGTGAGAAGGTGCATGGTTCTATATCATTGCTGGTTGTATATCATGACAACCTAACCCTTCTTATTATAGAATCACAGAATGGCCAGGGTTGGAAGGTGTCTCTGGAAATCATCTTGTCCACCTTGATCCCAACTCCAATTCAGAGAATATTTTACAGAGCAAAGAATATTTCACTTGAAAATAAAACATTTATGCTTTTGAAA
>NW_011102491.1:0-599 GCF_000146605.3 Meleagris gallopavo | reverse complement strand
CTTGTGTCCCTACCCCACAGTGCTGTACCCACAGCTGTGAGGCTGCCCTCTGCCATGGCCACGAGGTCTGCAGGGCCATGGGAACAGCTCTGCCAACCGTCAGCTCCTGCACTCCTCACTGCTTCTGATTAGAGAATTAACGTGTGAGAAGAGTGCCCAAATCGCCCCCTTTGTCCACCTTCTCCTGGGAAGGAGAGCCTCCACAGCACAGCCTGACTTTCCACCCAGGCAATCAGCTTCCACAGAAGATTTCTACACTTCAAATTTCTTTGCAGTGTGACTCATTAGTTATTAAAGTTCAGACTGGGAAAGCAGTAGCTGGTTTCACAGGTTTATATGAACATTTGGTAGAGACTGGTCCAATCAACATTTTAGTTACCTCAGATATTTTCAGGATTTGGAAATCTTCTAAAATTGCTTTCTGGGAAGTTTCTTTTTTCTTTTCTTTTCTTTTCTTTTCTTTTTTTCTCTCATTTGATTTACTTGAGGAATTTCTGACCCCGACTGTAATGCACCTTTTTTTATTTTCAATTGAGTCCACCTTGGTTCGGCAGTACCAGATCCCCAACCTTGTTCCCTCAGAAGCTCTGTTGCTAAAA
>NW_011102490.1:0-691 GCF_000146605.3 Meleagris gallopavo | reverse complement strand
GTGTGGGAGCACTCTGCTGGGTTCATGCTGGGTGAGCTGTCGCACGCCGCTTGGCCTGATTTTGGCATGTACCAACTCACTCACACAGCATGGGACTGCCCAGGCATGATCTGGTGGGGCCATTCTCACTGAAAATGGGGAGACATTTGGCCTGTCTACATTTTCTCCTTGCAGCTCTTAGGGGACCTGGAGGTTTCACATCCCATCCCATACTGCTTGAGAAGGTACTTATGTCAGCACTTCAGACTGCACAAATATAACCTGTTCAAAACAAGGATTATATCTTAGGGTCTTGGGGACCCAAGAGGACTTAAAGTCAGCTCATGGCCCACAGCTTCTGTCCCTGTATTCTTCTGGCAAAATCACAGCGGCGCTTTTGAGATGAGAGGCGATCTGAGGCAGCATCCATGATCCTGTTGCTGGGGACAAGTGAGGTTGCAGATCCCAGAGTCTGTATGGTAACACCTTGGGCATTTTGGAAAACATCTAACAGAATCCCACAACTGATACAGCTTTTTGTAGTAAGTATGGAGCATAAACATCTCTTCTAAGGGCTACAGAGTCAAAAGAGTTACAAGATTGTGCTCTCCCCTCCACAGCACATTTTTCTGTTGTAGCTTTGTTAGGATTTGTTGTTTTTCTCCATGCTTAGCCCTGGTGCTGGTCAGCACCATGTAGAGCCATAGAACAA
>NW_011102489.1:0-345 GCF_000146605.3 Meleagris gallopavo | reverse complement strand
GCTGTGCTCAGCTGCCACTGACTACTGCCACAGGCAGATGAAGCAGCATCACTGTCCCTGAGCTGGAGCTGAGCTTCTCCAGGTGTCCCAAGGGAAAGGATCTCAAATGGCAGTGAAAGAACATCCAATGCCATGCCATTGCCATGCCATGGAAGAAGGGACTGCAGCATTTCAAACACCTTGTTTTATGTAAGGTGTAAAGAAAAAAAATCATCTGGAAAAAAACCAACACTGTTATGTATAGTTAGAGAGACTTATCTGCATTGCAGGGACGCTCTCTGACCCAGACGCTCAGCGAAGTGGAGCTGGTTTGTGCTTCAGTCATTTCAGAGTTAGATGAGCTCA
>NW_011102488.1:0-438 GCF_000146605.3 Meleagris gallopavo | reverse complement strand
CAAGCATTCTTCTCCCACACCCTCAACACAACCACATGTCACTGTGTTTCTGTGCTGCTCTGTCCAGCCAAACTGATCCCAACACACGTGGGGCAGCAACACCATTCTGCCTGCACCAGGAAGCAGACAGACTGCAGCCTCAGCTCCTGGAGAGCCATGAAGATAGAGGAACTGGCTAGCAAGTGGAACTAAGACCCCACAGAGCCTCCATTGAGGCCGGTCACAGGATTCAACAAGCATCTGTGGAAAGTGATGGAAGCTCTGACAGCAGACTGCCAGAGCCAGGAGATGTGTTAAGTCCAGAGCAGCGTGCACTCACCCAGCTCTTTCTGAAGCATCTGCTTTAAGCTGCTAGGAGAGCAGGCAAGGGGCAATGCAGATATTTGGTCCAGGCACCACAGCTGTGCTAAGCAAGCGCACACACGCATTGCCAGGCCA
>NW_011102487.1:0-789 GCF_000146605.3 Meleagris gallopavo | reverse complement strand
TATCTTGTATTAAAATCATTCTAATCTTCTGGAAATGTCCATAGTTATGTGATCATTTATTTCATTTTTAAAATCTTTCCCTTGGGAGAAATTTGAAAACATTATAACTGCTTGCAGGTTGTTATACCTTTATTTTCCCTGTAATGTCTGTGCAGGAGGCAAGAGCCAAGAAATGTTCCCATATTCCTTTTTTTTTCTCTTTTTTTGAAGTTACCTTAGTAATTTTAGTATGATAAAATGAAATCAATTGCTTGTAGTCAACAGGGAATTAAATATAATTCAGAATTAACAATTTAAATGGGCCACATATCTTTCTTAAGATTTGCTAATCAAGAAAGGAGACAAATGTTTCATCTGGATATAGGTGCCTGGAATTTCTGGTATCAGAAATATCTATAAAACATTGATGATTATGCTTTGATTTTGCCTTATTTAGTGCTTGTTAACTTAAGCTGAAGCTGTGTTTGCTCTTACCATTCCCTTCCTCCCCCACTTTTCCTTGTGTCTTTACTTTGTTCCCCTCTTCTGTTTACTCTTTTCTTACTAGAATCCTGTTTTTCTGTAGGAAAGGGAGGAACAAAAAAGGATGTGGTCTAGAGAAAATAGTCATTTCTGTTTCAGTTCCAGTCCTTACTGCATAAGGGGTTTGATTACTTCTTACAGTAGTTCCTAGTAATTCCTTGTCTGTTCCCATCACTGCCTTACTAAATCTGCAAGGTACTGCTTGCGTACTGTTCCATCCACAAAGTGAGTGTAAATGAACAGCGAAATGGCTCAGTCTGTCTTGGG
>NW_011102486.1:0-479 GCF_000146605.3 Meleagris gallopavo | reverse complement strand
AAGCGATCAACCCACATAATTTTACAGCTCTTTGTCACATCTTCAAACATCCAAACATTCACCAATTCAGAAACTGAGTTCCAAAGCTATAAGCACGTGGGTACCATAAAAAAAATTTGGATTTGCTAAGTGCTTTGTAGGTTCATAACGTACCATGCACTGCAGCCACGTGGAAAGCATTCCAACAGCAAGAAAATTTTCTGAGATCAAATAGAGGTCAATATATGCCATGTTTAGTGACATGTTAAGGTTTTTTGTTTTTTTTTACATTATGTACTTAGACTGTGCACAACAAAGAAGCACATAAAAGGTACCGCATGCTTCCTAGCCGCTACAAATAAAGGATGTTCTGGACACTGATACAACAGGCAGCGTAACTGATTGCTGGTAGCCCTCACAATTTTTGAAGTGTGAGGGTTTTTGTTTGTTTGTTGTGTGCTTTTTGTTGTTGTTGTTTATTTCTAGCTACTTTTATTGGT
>NW_011102485.1:0-625 GCF_000146605.3 Meleagris gallopavo | reverse complement strand
CTAGAAGTTATTAGCTGCTTATCTATGGTAGGCTGTCAGCATGTGATGGTTTAGAAGGGCTTTCAAACATTTCTACCTCTTTCTTTGTTTTTATTTCACTTTCTTTGTTTGCCCTGCTTGTAACTTCCAGAGGAGTTGTGAACTAATAACTTTGTAAAGCACTTCTCATCCACTTACTTTCAGAAGTGCTCTGCCTTTCCTAATTCAGTAGCAGCCTGACTGTTGGCTTCAATGGAAGCAGAAGTGAGACCAAATGCTTCTGAAAAGCCACGCTGGTTTCCTCTGCATTTTGTCTTTTTGTCTCTTCCAGTTCCTAGAATGACATCTGTAGCATCATTGAGTGAGACTGTAGGTTAAAATTTCAGCCTGTTACCCAATTTCTGTGCTTGATGCAAAGGTCGTTAGGCAGTGCTTTTGCTGAAGCTGTGGTAGGGATGGGGCACACACAGATATTGATTAGCTGTTAAGGAAAAATTCCTACTTAAATCTAATGTGTCCCCTTGCATATATGGGATTTTTTCCTTTTCTGATACTGCATGCAGGTTTTGCTGCCTGGCTCTTACCCTTCATTTGTGATGCTGCTCACTGCTGGGACTCTCAGCCCAGCACATCAGAAGCTAATTCC
>NW_011102484.1:0-326 GCF_000146605.3 Meleagris gallopavo | reverse complement strand
AAGTGAGTTTTACTGTATCTGCCAGGTGCAATATTTGATGTTTTACAGACTGCTTTCCCATTGCTTCATATGTTGGAAAACTTCATTGCACATTCTGATTTGGCTTCAGATTGATGCCTTTTTTTCCTCCCTCTTCTCCCAGCTTGGACTTTTTATGAACTTTTCTTCAGGCCGCTGCATTTTCTTTTCTGTAGTTAGCTATGTGCAAGAACAAAACTAAGAGATTAGTGTTAAGTTCCCAGAATTCGTTGCCAGCTTGCACATTTCAGAGTTATTGAGCTTTGCTTTGCCTTGGCACTGGTGAACTGTGATCTTCTCCTTACCTC
>NW_011102483.1:0-584 GCF_000146605.3 Meleagris gallopavo | reverse complement strand
CTGGACGAAGAGTCCATGATATAAGACAGTGATAACTGGCATCAAAAATATTTGACTCCGTAATGCTGGCATTCAGGATGTGGGGAGAAAAAAGAGCAAAAAGAGGATACGGGTAAGAAGAAAAGCAGAAGAGGAGTACAGATGCAGGAGTGAGGGAGGATACAAGGGAGAAAGAACAGCAGAAGAGCAGAAGAGGAGTGGCTAACACTGAGGGAGAGGAGCTGCAGTGTAGCTGAAGAGAAGAGCAGAAAAGGGAAGCACAGAAGAGGGAAGAGCAGAAAAGACAACGCTGTCTGTTCTGTCCTCGCTAGCAATGCCCCGAGATACAGCCAAAGCCAGGAGAAAAAGTCCACGATACAAAGTCAGTGACGTGCTTCGAGGCACACAGGACCAGCTCACAGCAACGAGTCGGCATACGCTGCACGGGCACTGACTCATTCCTGCACTGCTCTCAGCTGCATCAGGGCTGCCCCACAGAAATCACTCCTTTTCATTGCTGCCATAGGTCTAACTGGCCGACCACGGCTGCTCCCACTTTCAAGAACTGGTAATTGATGCTGGCAGTTTAAGTTCTTAGCCATGGG
>NW_011102482.1:0-820 GCF_000146605.3 Meleagris gallopavo | reverse complement strand
TGTCCAGCCAGGCTTTGGGGATGAGTCTGCGTAGCAGGGTATGTCTGGCAGGACTGAGGCTTGGGGACCAGGCCAGGTCAAATCCGGTGCGCTTTGCTCTCCTCCTTAGTGCTTGCTTTTGCTCAGGAGGGCGGGTGGTGAACCTTATGAACCGATGCCCGCAGACGGGGTTTGCGGAGAAAGAGGTCCTGCAGGCCTGGTGTGGCAGCCACGGAGCTGTAGCGAGGCGGCATCCGTGCAAAACACCAGAAATCCACGGGGGTGTGAAGGTGAGCTGTGGGCTCCAGTAACACGGGAGGGAATGTGCGTGCTCGGGGTTTGGGCGCTTCTGTGTGTTTGGAGTGACTGTGACAGCACTGCTCGGTCAGTTTGAGTGTGTGGAACAAGCGGGACATCCTTTTTGACGGAGTCCTGTGAAGGAGTCCGAAAGGGTTTGAGGTCTGAGTTTAAGGCTGTGCGCATCGTCCAGGAGTTGGGGTAGGGGATGAGGCAAGGAAAGTTGGGGTAGGAGGATGAGGCTCAGGACCAGGGACCTCTTCCATCGGTACAAACTCCCGCTGTTGTCTTTTGGATTAGGAATCCACGTGGGTTTTTAATGAAGAGCAGACTCATTGCGCAGCTTGGGAATGAATTCATTCTCGCCTGGTGTTAATTGGTGTTGTTCCCTACGTGGAGCTGCAGTTGAAATGGACGCTTTGTGATCTGGTCCCCTCTGGCACGCTCAGATGAGCCCAGTTGGCCAGGCCTGGCTCTTGGTTGGTGAGCTGTGCCCAAGGTCAGAGAGTTGGCTCTTGTTGGCTTGGAGACGAGTCTTCCAGTT
>NW_011102481.1:0-483 GCF_000146605.3 Meleagris gallopavo | reverse complement strand
TGCTTCCAGGCTGGGGGCATCCACAACCTCTTTGGACAACCAGTTGCAGTGCCTCAGCACCTCACAGTAAAGAATTTCTTCCTAATATCTAGTCTAAATCAACCTTCTTCCAGTTTAAAGCCATTTCCCCTCATCCTGTTGCTACATGCCCTTATACAAGGTCTTTCCCCAGCTTTCCTGTAGCCCCCTTCAGGTCCTGGAAGGCTGCTATAAGGTCCTTCCAGAGCCTTTTTCTCCTCCTCTGTGGACAGGATCTGGCAGACCTCCAGCACACTGGAGGCTTGAAACAAATCAAGACTTTGTGATTGAATCCATGGTCTGGAAAAAACTGGAGGAGCGGATGTTACATCTGAACTCTTAGAAAAGAAGTCAGACAAGAGGGGAACTTTCATCAGCAGATTGTCTGAGGAGTCTTGCAAACCCAATAGGAATCCAACCAAAGACTGCTGAACCAAGCCAAGAGCTGCAATGAGTTCACACTGT
>NW_011102480.1:0-373 GCF_000146605.3 Meleagris gallopavo | reverse complement strand
TTAGACCAATAAAAGTAGCTAGAAACAAACAACAACAACAAAAAACCACACAACAAACAAACAAAAACCCTCACACTTCAAAAATTGTGAGGGCTACCAGCAATCAGTTACGCTGCCTGTTGTATCAGTGTCCAGAACATCCTTTATTTGTAGCGGCTAGGAAGCGTGCGGTACCTTTTATGTGCTTCTTTGTTGTGCACAGTCTAAGTACATAATGTAAAAAAAACAAAAAAACCTTACATGTCACTAAACATGGCATATATTGACTTCTATTTGATCTCAGAAAATTTTCTTGCTGTTGGAATGCTTTCCACGTGGCTGCAGCGCATGGTACGTTATGAACCTACAAAGCACTTAGCAAATCCAAATTTTT
>NW_011102479.1:0-421 GCF_000146605.3 Meleagris gallopavo | reverse complement strand
AATCAATGAATGGAAGCCACATTTTCAAAATATTTAGTCTAGTTTCTATGTATTAACTAAGATGGGATTTTTTTTTTATGAATATTTGTCATTTTCTCTTTTAGAACTAATTCTCTTGGACACCTGAGCTTGTAGCTTATGCAACAAATTATTTCCTGATTACCTTAGATAACAGCACTGCACTTCAAACTCATTGTCCATTAAAATACTACAAGCCTACATAAGTATCTAATAGATACTCCACCAAAATCAATACATAGTCTAATAACTAAAACACAGGAGAAAAGTACTGTGAAGTATTATATAAGCTACTTTTGAAGTATTACATAAACTTCCTCTCAAACAAACAGATTGATACAAGCAGAAAACAACTGGGAGATGGCTCTAGAATTCTGTGAGAACACACTTAAGACAGCCTTTA
>NW_011102478.1:0-404 GCF_000146605.3 Meleagris gallopavo | reverse complement strand
TTTTAAAGATTAAAACAGTGTGAAACACTGGGAACAAGCAAAGCTGCAGTCACTGTAAAATCTTACCTTACCTCAATGTTATGTGCGATTTGCCACTCTAAAGACAAATTACTTAACAACTAAGGTCATGCCAGGGCATTGCCATTTCAGATTCCAATGCAGACAACATCTTGAGGCTTTTCTGACAAAGGCACCAAAAGACACCAAGCTTCCACACTGCTCAGGTCAGCTGCTGTACTCAGAAACTAATTCCAGTGAATTTGCACCACGGGAACTAAGAAAGCTCACAGATTTTTTACTAGGAAAAAAATACTGTCATGTGAGCCCAAACTGAGGGAGCACCTGGAGGTCCCCACCTGCAGGCAGAGAAGAGGGGCCGATATGACAAAGGTAACAGAATTAAG
>NW_011102477.1:0-348 GCF_000146605.3 Meleagris gallopavo | reverse complement strand
TATACTTCATATGTGACATATGAAAAATTTACCCATCCTTTATGCACTTAACTACATATATTTTGAACAAATGCTATATATTATTGGCAAAAGGGATTTCTGTGAAGTAAAGGAAGTGTATGGGGTAACAAAAAAGTGTAGATTGGGTGGGAAATCTTGGGTCAACTACTTCAACTTCCTGCTGAGAGTGGGGCCAGGTGCTAAACCAGAGCTCAGAGCCTTCTTTAATCAAGTTTTGGGACTGTCTAAAAACAGATTACACAGCATCTCTGAGCAATCTGTGTCCAGTCTACCTTTCCATTCTATTTTCACCATTTTTACTGAGCTATGTTTTCCTTTGATAGGTAT
>NW_011102476.1:0-491 GCF_000146605.3 Meleagris gallopavo | reverse complement strand
TCCAGTAGCAGCACATCACACAGAAACAAGCAAGGTACTTTTAAATGCTACTGACAGAGGAATTGTCTGTGAGAAAAATGCAATTCAAGAGATGAACTCCAGTAACCAAGAACTGTGCAATACTACACATGCATCAGTTTGTACTAAGGCAGACAAAAACTCGAGTTTCATAGAAGTCACCAGCAGTGTTCTTACAATCGAAGCATCCAAAAAAGAGTGTGGAGCAGCTGTGTGCTTTGAGAAGAGTGCTGTGTGTGAAACCAAGACAGATGATCATCAAGTGAATGAATTCCGTTTTGGCATCCTATCTTATGCTAAAGAAAACTGTCAGACAGAATACCAGAAATATAGCTTGCTAAACAGTGACAACGATGTGGATAACAGATCATGTAAAATAGAAACAAGCTTGTTACATCTGAGCGCTTTACCTAGAAATAAATTTCCTTTTAAACAAATGCATGTAGATGCTGAGGACAAAAGTTACAATGAAA
>NW_011102475.1:0-552 GCF_000146605.3 Meleagris gallopavo | reverse complement strand
GAAAATGTTAGAGGTTCCCTGCCCTCCCAAGGGCCTCTCTTGCATCCTTCTTTACTCCCTGCCAAAAGTCCAGCCAGCATCACGCCCAAGTGAACTTGTGAAAAGATTTCTCAAGTTTGCTCTCCTTATAAGAGGCAATAATTCTGGGTTTGTTTATTTTATTGGTTCCTTGTTTAGGTCATAGAAATCTCTATTATTGCAAAATAAACAAACCTCAAGGAGAGAAAACCCAAACACGCTGACCAGTTGTTTCACATTTTTGCCTTCTTGAGATCTTGGCTCGCCAGGCTGCAACTGTGGGCAGAGCAGTGGCAGTGCTTGGGAACAGGGACTCTGCATGTGCAGTGGTGCCTTGCTCTCGCTGCTTCTGGGGCTGGCCTACCTCTCTGCAAAAGCACCAACAACCGGTGCTACTCATTTTTATTTTTTATTATTAATTCTCTAGTCCTTGTGACTCGCTTTCTCTCTCTGCAGAGGAGGCTCAGGTTTTGTTGGGATCCTGGAGTGGGAGTCGTGGGGAGGTCTGAGCTATTGCTGAGCGCCTGTCCAGGC
>NW_011102474.1:0-340 GCF_000146605.3 Meleagris gallopavo | reverse complement strand
TCTGCTCTGCTTTTGTTTATTTTTGTCAATATATGCTGCATAATTAGGTGCTCAGGAGTGAATATAGTGTCTTGCATGCACTCGTGATAGCTCCATACAGAAAAAGTGATTCCCTGCCCACTCCGGGTAATTCCACACACCCACAGAAATAGCTGAGGAAAGGTTACAGGGTCACTGAAGACTTTGCGGTTGTCTTTGGTAGACTGTGGGGCATAAGTTGGGGAGCAGTGACAATTGTGATGGGCATCTGCTCCTGGTAGAAGTTCTCAAGACCCGTTCTTCACGATAGAAGAGGTTTAGGCAACCAAGGCCCACAAAACTCTTCCTCACACCACCAGTT
>NW_011102473.1:0-434 GCF_000146605.3 Meleagris gallopavo | reverse complement strand
GGTTTTCAGATTCCTAAGAAAAACTACGATCTCAGAAAGTCATTTTTTCCATTAGAGTTCAGATTTCACACACACAGTTTAATTATCTAAGACTTCTCTACTGTGTTTTTTGAGTTGATACAACCAATGGTCTCCTCAGACAGAACTAAGAGTTATTTCCGCCACCTTCTCCAGTCCTCCCTGTTTGGAATGTTTTGCACTTACCGTCTTCTTGACACAAATAAGGCTCACTGACAAGTTAAATCCAATTGCTATAATGATTTTGCTTTGGTCTAATTGTACTAATCTAAACAATTTGTTATTTTGTATTTCAGATCTGGACAAGTTATTGAAACGTAGCCATGAAATCAGGAACCCATGTAAGTTGGACGAGTCATAAGCCACTTCCAGACATACAGATTTTGAAAGGGGAACACTGGCACAGTCTGGGCTCA
>NW_011102472.1:0-725 GCF_000146605.3 Meleagris gallopavo | reverse complement strand
TTTAAAACAAAGATCTCTTTAAAGGAGACATTGGTTATAAAGGAAATTCTGCTGATCTGTCTCATGTCTCAGCGCCATTGGCCACGTGCACTTGAATGGTGAAATTTGAAGGAGTCAAGCTGGAGGTGCTGCTGGTGCACTGCAGATGGCTGGGAAAAGTCTGCTCCAAAGCCTGCCCCAAAGCCTGACCACAGCCACTTCATCTTCCTTTCTCTCCTTTCCATTCCTTGCCCCATATCTCAGCATCAGGGCATAATGCCCATTGGTGCGGGGTTCCCGAGATGCTGATGACCTTTGCAGCTCTGCATACAGGGCTGTGCTCCCAGAGAAGATATTTTCTGGTACAGATGCATTTGTGAGTTTATCACTGAGCTGCATACGAGAGCCTGATCAAGCCTGGATGTGATCCTGGAGGTTTTTAACTTTTACAACACCAGCACCTCTCTGGGGATGAACTCTGATCTGAAATATTCATTTTGGTGAATATCTTAATTGCATTGCAATTATTTTTGAAGTTACTCTGAGTGCCTTTCCTTTGCCGTGTCTCCTTTTTCCATAGACTCTTACGGCATTCTTTAAATCAAATGGCGCTCAGATACCATGGTGATGGTTGACCTTATTATTATGGGTGACCTCTTTCTTTTGGCCTCGGACAGCCATGGCTGACAATAGAGAAGCGCATTTGCTGTGTCTGTGCTGGGATCCATGAGGGTGTTTTACAGCCC
>NW_011102471.1:0-2079 GCF_000146605.3 Meleagris gallopavo | reverse complement strand
TTTCCACTTGACAGTACTGAAACACATGGCACACAGCACACGTATTCCCATAAACCCATACAAAACAAAATCTGGGTCATCCTGCAGTCTTTTCAGCAAACAGAAAGAGCCTCATCAAGGAGAAGGCTTCAAACCTGTATCTTTGCTAAATACGTGGGAGGTCACTGAAATTTTGCCACTACAGACTGTAGAACTCACAAAAGGAGAGGAAGGAAGTAAAAGCAATTGATTCATCAAGAGAAAAGTTAATACTTTTTTTCTGGTTCAGATTCTAGAAGCTCTCAACACACATCATTCTCTTTCCTCCAATAGTTTTATCTTCTTCATAAATATGGCATATATTAATTCATTTATTTCTTATTTTGAAGTCATAGAGGATTGTCATCCTTTTTATATTCAGGAAGGCTGAGGCATGTGAGAAGGACATTGTTTGCTGCAAGAGGTTAGACAGAACTTACTGGACTTCCAGGATGGACTGGAAGCAAGAAACTGGATGCCCTGATGCCAGTAAGCAGTCCCACTTTTACAACAGGAGCGGCAGCATAAAACATTGTCCTTCTTAATGACCCAATGGAGTCTACCTAAAAGGTATCTTCTGAATTAAGGAAGTGAGTTACTCATGTCTCAAGTGTTAGGTGGGATTCTAAAGAGGTATCATAAAAGTTAATGTCATAGCAGCTCTTATACGATAGATATTGATTGTTCTAATATCAGGCCTTCCACAGAGGACTAATGTTTAACATTTAACAGGGGAAAATTATATTTTATATCTCATTTACAGCTGAATCATTAACACCAGATAAGCAGACTTGGGGGGTGGGAGGAAATCCAAATGTCCACGGATCAGACAGACTAAACTGTTTTTTTTGAATGCGAACATTTGCCAGCTGCTCTTGAAGAAGAAGCCATGGCAAGATAGCTTTCCATATCTTTGACAGAAATTACTTAGTTGGAAGCTAGAAGAAGATTTTGCAGTTTTCACTGCAGTTGTTACTTTTCGGGTTTTACATTTCTTTGCTTTTTTGGTTTTGTTTGCTTCAGTATTTTGTTCTAGCTGTTTTTAGCAAAATTGCCTTTTGAAAGTATATTGCTATCCCATTCCCTGTGTTAAGTAAATCATTTTTTATACCAGATACTGTACTGTAATTTACATAAACAGCTGTGAGGGCCCTTCTGTAAGACTGATTGTATTTATTTCATAGAGCTCTGATAAGAATAATACTTGGGCAGCAAAGCAACAATTTATCAATTTATAAAGGCTAAAGCATCCATTTTAGATTTTTGCAGCCATTTTTGACTCTGAAGCTTTGCTACCCACAAGTTATCTATCAGTAACTCCAAAACACTTTCCTATCTGCCAGCAACCACCAGCAACAGGTGAGTGAGCTTGGGACTGTCATTTATGGGCAAATTTCTGTCCATGGAGAGAAAAACTGTGCAGCAGTAGTAGCACTAACTACCCCAAAGATACTATAAGCACGAAGACCAGGCACAGGGACTGTAAGACCTGTCCCAAATTGATAAATATTACTGCCTAACCCCGTAGCTTTATGGTTTTCAAAGGGAATGAGAAACTAAACATATACTACAAAAAAAATGTCTGCAGACTTTGTGTCTAGTGAACCTGCATATTACAGAAACCTGCAGGATATAGAAATCTTCTTTTTCAGAAATCTCATAGCTTACTATTGCAGGCTGACTCCAAATTGCTGGGTAGGTAGAGGTGGTCTTGGTGGAGGAACCTTGACCACAGGTGGCAGTTTTCCCTTGTGTTTCCCCCGAAGATTTTCATCATGTCTGTAAAAATCAAAAAAGTCATTGATTTTCTGTGCATCACAGTTGACAAATTACATATACGAACAACTATCAGTTTTGATGCTGATCATCTAACAGTGTATATGCTGTGGGTCTTACAGAATTTACATTTACTATAATTTATGCAATAGGGAAATTTTTAAGCGATATTTGTTAAAGAATTCTTAAGCAAGACAAAAAAGAGCTTTTTTTTTTGCTGTAGCCAATGGAGTACAGTAATAAATGTGTCAAAAAATAGGAACAGTCTATAATTTAAAAGAAAAT
>NW_011102470.1:0-549 GCF_000146605.3 Meleagris gallopavo | reverse complement strand
GTAGCAGAGCAGCTGTATTTTCTAGTTCAGGTGCTTAGATTGTTGCTGGTCACTTAAATTGTGGTTTTGTGATATAGTCCATCAGATGGTGTGCAGATGTCCTTGGAAGAAGTGCCACTTGTAAGTGAATGTTTTAACCTACCCATAGTGTTAGCCTTTTTAGTTGGGCTTTGCTACAGATACAACAGCATTTTATCTGCAGTCAACGTATGATAATTTTTTTAAATTCAATTTTATATCTTTTTGCTATTAGAAAAGAGTTAAAATAAGGAAACGAGGACTTATTGACAGGACTCAGAAATGTTCAGCCTGACATAAACTACCATGATAATATAATGTTTAAGTCTTTGTGTTTTGGTTCCTTGTTTCAGTTTTTATTTATTTTTCTTCCCCTTTGATCCAGCTAAGAAACAGACAGCTGATCTTCGCTAGCAAAGAAGTCCCCATTTTTGTTAGGTTACACACCAAGTGACTTTACATGTGTACGGCTGTTTTTCTGTTGCATCACTTAAAAGTTAAAATTACAGTAATATTCTATTCTTGAGTGGC
>NW_011102469.1:0-565 GCF_000146605.3 Meleagris gallopavo | reverse complement strand
CTGGAAAATGGAAACCTCCAAAGCTGAAGCAGGTGAAAGAAATAATAATTATAATCTAAGGATGGCAGTTGATCGGGAATCTAAATACAGTAAATAGCATGATATGACTGGACACTTTTTTTGCTATTTTCACTATATCTGAAAACCCAAGACAAGCTTCCAGTCCATTCTCTGATGAGGAAAAGGTGGTAGTTAGCAATGAAGTGGCAATATGCTATAAGTGTAGGATTTTCTTCTGTCATAACAGCTTCCTATGCCATTATGCATGTATGCAGAAGAACATGCAGTACAAAAGAAATGTATTTCTATGACCAGGAACCTTCAAGTTTGCAGCAACTGTGGTACAGGATCATGATCTGAGGTATGGAATCTCTCTTTTGCTTATTCTGCAACATTTATGACATCTCTCCACAGAATAAGTGAATTAGTGTCAGAAATGCAGCAGCAGCATCTCAATGACCAGATTTCACGTCAACCAAGAAGAAATCACCTACCAATAACTATCAGGACGCCAAGAAGAATCCCAATTGCCTGGCCGGTGCTTGGCTTGGAGTGCTCACGTTCT
>NW_011102468.1:0-681 GCF_000146605.3 Meleagris gallopavo | reverse complement strand
AGCTTTTCTGATTAGCAGCTTTTCTGCTCTTCCAGTCGTTTAGAAAAAACACTTGTGAATATCTGTAGCTGCACTGGTTAGGTGCAAGGAAAAAAATGTTTGCTGTGGTGTATCTGCTACCATGTGTTTTGTATGGACTGTGGACAAATCGGAGGGAATATGCTGGCTGGTACGCAAGCAGTTGTCATATTGGTAGTTACATTCTTGCAGCAAGAGAAGTGTATCATCATCATAGAATCATAGAATGGCCTGGGTTGAAAAGGACCACAATAACCATTTCAACCCCCTGCTGTGTGCAGGGTCACCAACCAGCAGACCAGGCTGCCCAGAGCCACATCCAGCCTGGCCTTGAATGCCTCCAGGGGATGGGGCATCCACAACCTCCTTGGCAACCTGTTCCAGTGCTTCACCACCCTCTGAGTGAAAAACTTCCTCCTAATATCTATCCTAAACCTCCCCTGTCTCAGTTTAAAACCACTCCCCCTTGTCCTATCATTATCTGCCCTCGTAAACAACCTCCTCCTGTTTATATGCCCCTTTCAAGTACTGGAAGGAAGTGTAGGTAATGAAGGATTGTCTTCTCCCCATGGATGATGACAGGCATTAATGGGAAGGGAGTAAGGTGAAGAAGGAAAAACGCTTCAAATTTCTCAGTATGAATATTAAAAGGAACAGACTTCT
>NW_011102467.1:0-479 GCF_000146605.3 Meleagris gallopavo | reverse complement strand
GTAACTGCTGAAACCTGTATGGCTTTGTTCCTGCTGTTCAGAGGCATGTGGGCAGCTTAATACTGCTTTGCTGGGATGGGAAAGAGGGTACCTTGGTGATAGCATCCTTCAGTGGCTTGAGCAGAGGTGTTTTTTTCAGTGTATTCATTGATTCCTCTCCAGAACACCACCTACTGGCTGTGACTGGAGTTCTTTCAGCAATGGAAAAACTGTTTCTAAATCAAGAGTAGAATGAAGTATTTGATGAAAAACTTTTCTCGTGTAGAAGCATGTAATGGGAATCTTGGTGAAAGGACCATGCAGAGATAGATCAGCATTTCAGTAGATAGGATTTAGGCTGTGCTCTTGAGGTGTGATGGCACCGTTCAAAAGTTGAGGAATAGTATACTCAAATCCCATTTTTCTCCAAAGGGATGGTGTGGCTCTATTCACCTTCTCCCTGTTCTACTTTCCTCTTTGTTTCTTTTTAGGCTAGGTAT
>NW_011102466.1:0-493 GCF_000146605.3 Meleagris gallopavo | reverse complement strand
TGGGGCAGGAGAAAGACTCAGGTCGCGATTTCGCAGTTGCAGAGTGGCTGGGAGGACCTCTTGGCTGCCTCCTGGCAGCTGACATAATACGCTCTCCATGCCACGTGCAACAACCCTTCCGGACCGCACGGAAGGAGCAGCAGCCCTCGGGACTGTCTTACTGGGACGCCTCTGGTGTCCACAAAGGAAGGTGACACCGAAGCACCGGAGGAAACACACCTGTGCCTTCCTCTGGGCTGTGGGTCAGGGCTCGGTATTGGAAACTGGGATTCGTCTATGGGAAGTACCACGCGGCTGGAGCGGAAATGCTCACGCTTTTCCCAGCACACTTCTTCAGAGCTCTCCCCCAGGACATCACCCAGGGTGAAGGCTGTGCTCCAGCCAGCAAGCGGCAGAGCTGTGGCCTGGCATGGCTGGAGCCAGCCCTGGGGAACAGCGCTGCCACGGGCTCTTGCCCGGCTCCTGCGGTGCTGCCCATCCCCGTCTGCCTAAC
>NW_011102465.1:0-462 GCF_000146605.3 Meleagris gallopavo | reverse complement strand
AGACTTCCCCATTGGCATGAACTCTGACAATCTGATAAGGATGCAAGATACATACAATTTTTGTTTGCCTGATGTCTCCTGGGGTTCAGCTGCTCTGCTTTGGCCCAGAGTTAAAGAGAGAATGAATATATTTTCAGAGAAAGACTTACAATGGGATTAGGGAAGTGAGTATGATCACAGTATGACCCCAGCCTTTACTCTCAATCTTCTCACAGACTCATTTTAAACTCGGTTAAATTCTGCCTTCCAGTTCTTTTTCTATCTCGGGAGCATTACACAGTACCATCATTGCTGGCACTCCCACAGAGGTCAACACGGGTGCTCAGCACCTTGAAAATTCCGTACCTTGACCTCCACTTTTCTCACTGATAGGTGAAAACATGACATGTGTGTGCTATAGTTAGAGAAATGCTTAAACTTAGTCACTGTCAGATCAACACATCCCTTTGTTGTGAGTTTGTT
>NW_011102464.1:0-1550 GCF_000146605.3 Meleagris gallopavo | reverse complement strand
CCTCCCTCGACCTGCTGGACACGCTCTCTTAATGCACCCCAGAATGCCATTGGCCTTTTTGGCCACGAGGGCACACTGCTGGCTCATGGCCAACCTGTCGTCCACCAGGACGCCCAGGTCCCTCTCTGCAGAGCTCCTCTCCAGCAGCTCATCCCCCAGCCTGTATTGGTGCATGCAATTATTCCTCCCCACATGCAAGACCCTACACTTGCTTGTGTTGAACCTCATCCGGTTTCTCCCTGCCCAGCTCTCCAGCCTGTCCAGGTCTCGCTGAATGGCAGCACAGCCTTCAGGCGTGTCAGCCAATCCTCCCAACTTCGTATCATCAGCAAACTTGCTGAGGGTGGCCACTATCCCCTCATCAAGGTCATTGATGAAGATGTTGAACAAGACCGGACCGAGATGAGATATGGTGGATGATTGAAGCGCTTTGCCAGGGTGAGGTATGGCACTGGCACAGCCTTGCACCCACCCACTGTGAGGTTTTTCTAACAGGTGACTGCCAACCAACTCTCTGACGAGTGCTGTATTCCAGGAAGGCCTTAACCATGTTGTCCATGTTAACTCTGGGGTACCCAAGGCAGTGCTTTGGATATGTTTTGTTCTACCTGCCCTTGCTACTGAGATTAAGCAGGTCAGTGTGGAAGGCTCACCTGGGGAGAACTGTAAAGGTCAATGAAGTGGAACAGTATCTTTTGGATAACCCTGTCCTGACCCTTATCTGGATACAGAGGTACAAGCATTGGTCTCCTGATATAACTTTGGGCTTCTAAAAATAGGCTTATTTCCAATGAAGGTAAGGATAAAAAGCTGGAGCAGCTAATAAGCACAGGAGATGGAAGTGTTTTGAGGGACTTTTTTTCATTTCTGCACATTGGAGGCAGCTGTAATGAAAGCCAGTAGTGCTGAGGTGCAGTGAGAGCTGATGTGCCCTTGGATGTAAGGCTCCCACAGGGGACTTGCTGCAGCATTTCAGTTCTGCTTCTCAGGGAGAGCTGAAGTGATGTGTGGAGCTGAAGCGCTGCGCCTGAGTGAACTGCAACCCAGGCACATGTGATCGAAACATGTCTATGGTGGGAACAGACTGTGAATGCATGCAAGGCTGTGGCTTCGCTATTTTTAAGCAAATTCTTCTTATGTGTGGCTCTGGTATGAAACACTTGGTTCTTGCTCCTACCATGTAGCCCTTCTTGGCCTGTGGTTTGTTTTCATGGTGTATCTGATTCTCCTTTCCTGCATTCCAAGAGCAGAAGTGTTTAACTGACATTTTAAAGACAACACTGCATCGTGGAAGGACAAAAATGTCTGAGCAGCAGGAAAGATCTCCCCTGGGGTATGGGACTCCCCTGTTGCTGAGGCCATGCAGTGGATGTCTGGGGCTCTAGGGCACATCAGAAGTGTGTGTGTAAACTGGTACATGCTCATTCCTGCACTGGTGAGGGAATTGCTGCAGCTGTTTCAGCGCCAAGGCACAAGAGCTGCAGGACCTTTGAAGACTGCTGTCTTTGGAAGGTACCTTTTCCAGAAGGGGAATGCTTTTTTTTTTTTTT
>NW_011102463.1:0-396 GCF_000146605.3 Meleagris gallopavo | reverse complement strand
GGACATATATAACTTCTATGAAATCAACTTTAATGGGATTATACGTAAATGTTTTGCTGTATTTGGGTGTCCATGAACTAAATTAACATAAGTAGGTATTGTAGAATTATCTAATTACTCTCTTTATTATAAATTCACTATCACAGACATTTTAGCATTTAAGTACTTCAGATTAGGACTTGTCAATATGATCATTTTTGCTGAACTGCTTTAAGCAGACTGTAATCCTGCAATAGATTTGCTGATGCTGGAGATGAGCAAACAGTTTACCACACACTTACAATTGTAATTTCTACTTTCCCAGAGAAATGGAAATATAGACATTTTGACAGGTATGGAAACTAAAAAACATGGACTCAAAAAACATACAAAATAATCTGACTTCTTCAATCAAAA
>NW_011102462.1:0-597 GCF_000146605.3 Meleagris gallopavo | reverse complement strand
ATCTGGTTTGGGCTCTGCCTGGAATTGCTTCATGTTTCATTAAAGTGAGCATTCTAATGAAACTGGGAGCTTCTCCAGCACTTTCCTTCTCACCATTTCAGCCAGCAAACAGAGCAGGGCATCTCTCTGCTTTCTGCCCTGACACTTGCATGCATTCTCATGCGGATTTTCTTCTGTGGCAGAAGTCTGACTGCTCCTTAGTGTTTGTGAAAATCCTTTTCCATGTGCAGGAAGTGGCTGCGTTTTTGGGGGAAGGTTTTATGTGTGGGGAATTGCTTACATACATACATTTTTGTTTGTTGGTTGGTTTATCTGTGTCGTTTCATCACAGGGGATTCCGTGCTGTGCAGGAATGAACCGGGCAGAAAATATTCAAGTTCCCTCCTTGTTGCAAACTTTGGGCTCTGAGTCCCTCTAAATCTTCGCTGCTTTAATCAGTGCACAGACTTGGGCAAATGGAGAGGATGATATGAAAGCACTTTTTGAAGTGTTTCCCTCAGGAGGAGAACACTGCCTGGTGATGAGCTCTTGGCTTTGGGCAGGGAGGGAATTACATGAACATAAGCCACTCCAGTTCAGATGGGAAATGAGAAATGG
>NW_011102461.1:0-359 GCF_000146605.3 Meleagris gallopavo | reverse complement strand
TTCCTGGCGAAATGCAGTTGCATGGGATCCCTCTCCAGCCCTTGGCCTCCATGAATTTCCTACTTCCTGAATGGAGAGGAGCTGCACGTGCTGTGCTGCTTCATTCCTAGTCAGATCACCACTGTTCTCCTCTGCTCTGTATACACACAAAACCAGCTTTACTTAATAATAGGCTGGATTTTTTTCCTCAGACTCAGAGGTACATTTAGGGACAATGCAAAAAAAAAAAAGCCCCCTTCCCTGACAGCTGTGTTTTATCTGGTGCTCTCACCTCAACTCTGACAGGAGCCATCTTGTTAGCCACACTGCAGACCAGCCCCTGCCCAGCCCTGTGCATGCTGGTCAGAATTCACTCCTGT
>NW_011102460.1:0-439 GCF_000146605.3 Meleagris gallopavo | reverse complement strand
TGGGGCACTGAAAGAGATTCTCCAGTCTCCTATCCTCCCAGTGCCTCTGGGAGCTTGAGAAATACAATGGGTGCTGCTGGATTCTGGAGTTAATTAAATGCAAGCACCCGTGCTCAGTGGGCAGAGGAAGCTTGCTGAGCATGGGTACATCAGCACTGCCCAGGTGTCTGAGCTGGGCACAGCCTGCTGAGCACATCGAGTCATGGAAAGCCCCCTCTAGATATCCAGGGCAGAAACACAGTGATTTTTCCATACCAGCAGTCCCTCAATGCTGTGCCCAAGTTTTGATCCCCACTGTGATGCCGCTGCGAGGACAGCAAAGAGGGAGACGGAAATCTCAGCTGGATGCAGGGAAGGGCTGCTGCTTCCCCTTGGCTCGCTCAAGCAACTGCTGGGCTGCCAGGGCAGCAGCAGCAGGACCTGCAAGGCTTTGCAACCA
>NW_011102459.1:0-549 GCF_000146605.3 Meleagris gallopavo | reverse complement strand
GACCTGCACACAGCAGGGGGTTGGAACTGGGTGAGAACTGTGCTCCTTTGCAACCCAGGCCATTCTATCATTCTACGATTTGGATGAGCTGAAACAATAGCTGTAATGAAAACATGATGTTTATGTTGAAATTGCATAGATAATCCAACTTTCACTGTATGCTTATAGGTAATGTGTGTGTTTTGTACATGTATACTGTGCTATAGGTAATCCCAAGGTTGGAATGGACTACTGGAGTGGTCTAGTCCAAGTTCTTGCTACAATGGGAATTAAAAAAAACAAGCAAAAAAACCTTTTTATTAAAAGGTCTTAACATTCTGAAACGTTGCCTTTGCATAAGGCAAAAAGGAAAGTGTTCCAGCTGAGTTTTGACCTCAGAAGCAGACTCCAAGCCACAAAAGCCTTGGTAGTTGGAGCAAAAGCAGGGAGCACAAGACACTCTTGGAAGGAGCTTTCTCCATGTTCAAGGGGGAATGCACTGTGGTGTTAGCATGGCACACATGAACTGAATGGCACAGAAAAGGCTCATTAGCTCCTCACTGTAGGAAT
>NW_011102458.1:0-578 GCF_000146605.3 Meleagris gallopavo | reverse complement strand
AGCAAAAGGTTTTTATTTTTCTATTGAAATAGCAAACTATTCAAAGTCTACGGTACAGTGCAATGAGAACTACTCTCTGATATAACATAGCATAGAAGTTTAAGTTATTTTGATCCCTAGAGTAAAAGTGCTTTAAAAGATGAAATGAAATTGTGTTGAGATTCTTTTAAATTAGGAAATAGGAAAGACAAATTCTGACCTATTAGCACAGAACTTGGAAACACTAATGATAAAACAAAGTTCTTCTCCTCAAATATTCTTGCAGATTTAACTGTATACTTGCAAATTCTTTTCCTCACCCAAATGAAGTTTCAAAATTGAATTGAATATTGGTAAATGATACAGCATACAGTTTTGATAAAATCAAGTATTCCCATACATGAGAATGTTTGTCCATCCAGTCCCAAGATAAAAAATGACTTCAGAATACTGCACAAGGCATAGCCATAAGCCTGCTCGCACTCTGTACAAACATAGGAATCTTAATTTATGTCCAAAGCCATAAAGTGTATGCTTACATGTGTATTTACACAATGACACAACTGGCACAAGCTACATAAATGCCATGCAGACACTTG
>NW_011102457.1:0-370 GCF_000146605.3 Meleagris gallopavo | reverse complement strand
CGTGGTGGTGATGGGTTGATGTTTAGACCAGATGACCTTAGTGGTCTATTCCAACCTTAATGATTTTGTGATTCAGAATAGCTTTTCTACCAGGTGAGCGTCCTGTGAAAAATGCAGCTTCACTGTGGGATTTAGTCATGGCCAAAAAACTGTGGGCAGTGAGAATGGGGAGGGTAAGGACATTGAACTGCCCTCAGCCTATGACTTTGCGGGGATTGGCATGTGCATAGACAGCCAGACAAAGTGAGTGGTGTGGCTGTGTGCTTCCTTGGAGCACAGCCCGGTGCCTGGGCACGGTGCTCCCTTGGTGGCTGAGGCTTCGTGGCCATGCTGTCACAGATGTGCTGCGTGGCAGTTTTTGAGCAGATGG
>NW_011102456.1:0-326 GCF_000146605.3 Meleagris gallopavo | reverse complement strand
GTTCATCTCCAGAATAGAAAGTAATAGGAAATGCCTGGAGCTTTCCTTAGCTCTGGGAGAAAACCATGAGCAAGGGGAAGACAGGTTTCTCTGGAATATGTGATATGATGCAAATGACCGGCCAGATGTGATCCTTCCCCAGCTATCTGTTCACTTGAATTTGTGCTTATCACACATGTTCAGGTTTGGTTCACTGGTGGCAGTTTATGGTATGGTTGTGGGTGTATGGATTGAAACTCATCTGCTGTCTGCCTTTCTTCCCAGTTTGCCTCCCCTGCCCAGCTTTAGCTGCTGAGTTGTTTTTATTCCACTCTGTGCCAAATCTT
>NW_011102455.1:0-325 GCF_000146605.3 Meleagris gallopavo | reverse complement strand
TGACTGATATGTTCTTAAAAATTGGAAGCTGTGTTTATAGGTCACTTGTTTTCTCCTAGCCCTGTGATCCTCAAGATACCAGATATAATGAGATTTGAACAGCAACCTCTCTGCTCCTATGTCTTGTTGAGCAGAAGAAAAAATATGAAGAGCCAGTTCCTCAGCTTTTTTATTCAGAACTTGAAATGCGTAGACAATTCAGGAACTGAGGAATTACTGGCTTATTCCTATTCAGAAACTGGAGAAGTTGGTAGAGCAACTGTTTTCTTTGTATCAACTTCCTTCTGAGTTTCCACCAATGATAAAGTGGCAGCCACCATGGCTA
>NW_011102454.1:0-695 GCF_000146605.3 Meleagris gallopavo | reverse complement strand
TCTTCTCCATCTATTTTGATTTCCTAAAATCTGAGCAAATTTGGTGGTGAAAATTAAGGATTATGAAAATAAATAAAGATAGGGATGTAAGTATCTTCTCAATCATCTCATGTTCCGTTTGTAATTCTTAGGAAAAGTTAAAAGGCTGTTATTTGGCAGAAGGGGTCAGTGGTGGGGTCACTGGAGACTTCTTCAGTCAGGTACAGCAGCTAATTAGCCTCAGGGGTGAGACTTGCTGTTAAAATTCCTGCTCTAAAGCTTTAGTGTACAGCTGTCCTATTTCTTGTTTACATGGAGCGGGCAGCGCACCACCTGTTTTGTTGCTTTTCATACAGGATTGAAAAAAAATCTGATTTAAATTGTCAGTAATTTGCATGTATATTGGTTAAAACACAGTAAGGTAGACCTGTGTAAGTTGATGCATACAGAATTTAAGTATTAAAATTTCTTCATTTATGTGAATGTTACACTGGATTTGTTAGTGACTGGAAGAGTTAGAGCTGTGGAATAAATTCAGATCCATTGAAACACTTTAGAGTCGTTCAGAGACACAGAAGTATCTCAGGTAATGCACGCTTTTACCGTGGTTTTGTGCCATTTGTTGTGGTAGAGGTTGTTTCTGTTGAGTTAGCACGTAAAAGCTGCTTTCCACGTCTTTCCCAGTGGCTGGGCCTCGGCCTGTGGGATGGCTGGGC
>NW_011102453.1:0-447 GCF_000146605.3 Meleagris gallopavo | reverse complement strand
TTGACTTGGTATGCTGTGTTGTACTTCAGTGCACTTCTAAAAGCAGAGCTTGTGAGATGCTGTGTCCGTATTCCACTAACAGCATGCTCACCTTGTATCTGCTGGAATCCTTCTTGTGACTAGCAGGCATGGTGCTCTGAAAATCACAGAATTCAGTGATACAGGTATAATGAAGCAGGGTGCCAAGAAGTGTAGTCGTGTTCTGCAGTCCTGATTCATGACAGTGATTATTCTCACTGTCTTGGCATATTTTATTTTATTTTTTTTATTTTATTTAAAGAGGCAGAATGCCATCAAAATATCCCTACTGTGCACTCTAATGCATGCTGCTGTTCTGTCCAGTAGCAGTTGCTGTATGGCACAGAATTGACAAATGACAGCAGTGCAGTGAGCTGCCTGTCTTCCTGCCCATAAGACAAAAGCATAAGGAAGAAGGAGCTAGCACTC
>NW_011102452.1:0-427 GCF_000146605.3 Meleagris gallopavo | reverse complement strand
ATCAGGATAGTGAAAGTCAGATAGCTGCACTTCAGGAAAGACATTTTACAGACTGAGCTAAAACTGCAAGATTTATTTACAGGGAATGACTGGAGAAAAACTAGTTGAAATAAATCTTGAATATTCCCTGCTTTGAAATCACTCTGTATGTGTGTGGTCCAGGCAAAATTCATTTTAATCCTCAAATTTAATATCCTTCTACGTTTCAAAGTTTCTCAAGATTAAAAGAAAAATATGATCGGGTCAGAGTCGTAATTTGAATAATTCTGGCTTTAAAGACCCACGTGAAGGTGCAGGTAGGAGATGGGTCATTTTTGTACTTAAACATATGCCCTCTGAGGCTTTAAAGTTTAACACTGTATCTCTGTGCAGTGTCTTCCCTGTTCTCCTGATACATTTAAGTATTTAAATATCACGCATGAAGTGT
>NW_011102451.1:0-760 GCF_000146605.3 Meleagris gallopavo | reverse complement strand
ACAAAACCACAAGCTGAATACTGGCTGGAGGAAGCCAGCGTGCAGGACGAGGAGTTGGGGTAGCAGCAGGTTTGCAGGATGACAACACATCTGCTCTCCTGGAGAGGGACCTTAGCACTGCTCTTCCAAATCCATGCTGTGCATCATTTTCTCTCCTATTTTTCTCCATCTGAACATCAAGCAAAGGCGCTCATCCCCTCTGAGAAATGGCAGTGCAAAAATAGTTGCAGAGAGACTCCAAGTGACTAATCAGCTCTAGTGGCTGCTTTAAGCTTTAGTGGTGTTTGGCATTTTTTTCAGGGTGATGCTCCCCTGAGGTGCTTTGCTACATCAGGGGGAGAAGAAGAGCATCCACAGCACAGTCCATTCTATATGGAGGAAGGTAGCAACTGCAGCCTAACTGCTCCAGAGGCTGCTGGAGGACAGCAATGGCAGGGCCAGTGGTTACTGTGGATATGAGATGGGAGAGCAGTTTGTATGTGTATCATTGCTTTTATTTGGGTAAGAGGAATTCCTTTGAGAGCTAGTTTGGCTTAGGGATAGGTACTCACTGAGGATTCAGCATGCAATAGGAGGGCAGGCAGGGTGCCAGGCTCACCCGCAGCCCAGGGGTAACACTGACATTGGTGTTCACAGCGGCACGTCCTCAGCACCGTCTGCCAGGAATGGTTCCGGGTGTCGAGTCGCAAGTCCTCCAGCCCTGAGGTGGTCACGGCCTATCTGCAGGCACTGGGCACCATCCAGCCGCAGCTGCTGGAGG
>NW_011102450.1:0-788 GCF_000146605.3 Meleagris gallopavo | reverse complement strand
TTTCTTTTCTGTGTGCTTTAAAAGTGTATCTTGTGTGGAGTGTGAAGGGAGAAAGAAATCGTTTCAGAGACTGCCTTACCTCCATAAATTGCTGTGTGACACAAAAGGGCTGAACACTCTCTTCCTGGCTCATTTATTTTGAAAACTTTGCTACTGAAACCAAACTTAATCAATGAGCTCTGTGTTGTCTCCGATAAGTTATGTACTGGCTTTATTGATTGGGAAGGATTTTAGAAAACCCATGTGGGGTTTATAATGTCAGCAGTGTTTTGATTATGAAAAGAGTTGGAACCTTGGGACACGGAACCAGGTGGTGTATGTCCTAAAGCCACTGGTGACACGGCTGGGCTGAATCCCTCAGGGGACGCAGTTCATGCCCTGCACTTTAACTGTGTTGGCTGCCTGCTATAGATGCACTTTTTGCTCATTAAAATGTTAAAAATCAAACTGCATGTAAGAAGATTTGTGAAAATATAAACTTGGGGATTGATCCAGAAAACTGGCATGTGATACCCTAGAGACGTGGGTTTCAGCTACTGGGTAATTTACGCTTATCAGCTGTGTGTCCTGGATTGTATTGTTTTGTTTGCTTTTCAGATGTTTTGTTTTAGAGGCATTTTGTAGGTTTTTCTTTGAAAAAATGGGCATAAGGGAGTAAAATAAGAAAAAAGTCTACAGATACTACCCTTATCTTTCATGTCAGGTAAAAACATGGAACAGATTATAAGATGCTGGCATGGAGGAGTTCTAGCTTTTGTTTTATGGTGGTTTTTTTTTTTTTGTTTGTT
>NW_011102449.1:0-814 GCF_000146605.3 Meleagris gallopavo | reverse complement strand
CCTCTATTTGGAACTAAGCTATTCAGTGTAGAGCCCGCAGAGTTTATAGAACGTTTGGTACACAGAATCTTAAACCTAGACTGATTCTAGGGTCTTAGTAAAATGGCATTGCTTAACAGGATATTTAGCAAACTTTTCCTTTTTAAAATGAAAGATAAATTCAAATTATATATTGCAGACAGATTTGCAGCTGCCTGCATTTGAGCACTACTGATGTGTGCTACTAATTATTTTTACTATGCCAGAATTTATTCTCAGTGTCACAAACTGCAGAGAGATCTCCTTTCCTGGATTTAGTTGTGCTCAGGGAAAACCTTATCACCAAAAACCTATTTTGGTTGCTTTTCATCCTTATTTCCCCTCAGATCCACTAACAAGGCACTCCCTAACCGTGCTCTAGTCACAATAAGTTGGAGTAGCTTTAGCATTTCAGCTTATCTTCACCAGTCTTACTTGGCTGTCCCTAATCTGATGTGGGAGAATTTGTATGAGCAGCTCTGCCAGACGATCTGAGGGTGCAGCAGTCTCCTACAGGCAGACCATCAGGTGGGGAGAGATTTTTTCATATGCTCAGTGCTCACACAGGGCAGACACAATGAGGTCCAGATCTAAAGGACTCCCTTCTTCAATACGTCCAGTCTGGTGAAACAGAGGGACAAAAAGAGCAGAGCTCATGTGGCATTTACAGTCAGACAGTAGCATATGATGATTATACTAATTTTATGTGGAGCTGAGGATGCCTCAGAGGAGCTAAGAGTGTCAGTAGTTAATTAAAATTCTCAAACCATCTGAGAAATGTAGTTTAAATCTTGTG
>NW_011102448.1:0-1036 GCF_000146605.3 Meleagris gallopavo | reverse complement strand
CAACAAAATGTAATGGAACACTGGTGGGAAGGTTCAGTCACTACTGCTGTACCACAGTGTCTGCTGTGATGTCATGAGCAAACATAATGAAATGGGAGGCATTACTTTCAGAGCAGTTTTTGTGCAATATTGTGGTATGAAAGTTCATTAAACATGCATTTATAACCTGTGAGAATCTGAGCTAGCATTTATGAGAAATAGCAAACGCTAACATGACTGTTGGCCCCAAAAGAGGAACAAATATAAAAGCAAGCAGATTGCAAGTTGCTAAATATTTCTGAAGGATAAGGGCAGGGATTTTGAATTTGACATGATATTTACCAAGAGACAAAGCAAAAGCAAGTACACAAGGCAAAAAATTGATCCTTAAAGCAAGTAGGTCACAAAAAGAAAATGATAACTATGAAAAGGATGGTTTGAACTCCTTCAGTCTCTGTGCTATAGGGAGAAGCAAGATAGGAATTCAGGATGCTACAAGGGAAGTCATCAATTGAATACTAGGACAGAGTTTAGCCTCTGTATGTGCGTGTTTCAGAAAATGCCTGAGAAAGCAAAAGTCCAATTAAAACAAGAGCTATGCAGCCGTGAGGAGTCAATTAACCTGCCTTACCCAGTAATCTTTTGGGTTATGGTGGTTTTTAAGTGGTGCATACAAACCATCTGTATCCAGATAGTCAATGCCCACCAGCATCATATTGCCTGGAAAACAGACAAAAGTGGAGAGTGGAAGCCAGAACTGACATCTTTTCACCCAATACCCTCCAAAGTAAGAGACCAGGAATGCTGTAGACAAAAATTGCAAAATTGTAAGGTTGCAAGCCAACCCAGAAAATGAAAAACAGGTCTTCAAGGTAACAAAAGTCTGAGGAATTAGTATGCATTATTATTTACACTGTGGCAGTAATCACCATTGTTTTGTGCTCACTCTGTCCCTTCCCTTATTCCATATTATATGTTGACACAGTCCCCAACAGCAGTATACAGTATACCACAGGAAGGGAAAAGTGCAGCTCTCAGCCTGTGGAACATTCTCACT
>NW_011102447.1:0-1235 GCF_000146605.3 Meleagris gallopavo | reverse complement strand
TTCAACTTTGAGTTTTTCTTGCTGCACATCTATTGTGTATTTCTCAGTGAGTGCTTCTTTTGTACTCGTGTATAAACTGGGAAAAGTAATGCTTATGAACCTGTACTTCAGGACTAAGTTGCTGCTTAAATAATTAATGCTCAAGCAGTTCTTTAAACAGGCTGTCTTTCCAAAGGTTTGCCTAGAGAGAAGTGTTCCACATTTCCTAAGAATGAGCTTTCTGAAGCATCCAAAATTAATTCACATTTAATCTCTCTTTTTCCATCTATCTGCATGTGCAGTAAAAGGTAATTTCAACGCTGAATGCTTTAATGGCAGTAATATCTGTAAAACTCCAATGGCAGTGATTCCTTCATTAAGCACTTGCCCCACTTCCTGGGAAGAATCCACCCAATGGGATGGGGTTCAGTGTGAACATTATGTGAGAATGTAGTCAAAGTTTCTATAATACACCATGTGGCCCAAAGTCCCTATGGCAATGATGCCTTATTCAGTTTAGGATATGAACATCAGGCAGACTGACATGAACTCACACAGTGAGGCTAAAAGCTGACATTAAGCATTTCCTTGGTTCCCAGGAACTGTCCATCCAGTGAAACTGGAGTCTCGTGTGAAAGGTATGTAACGAAGTGTCATGAAATAATGTAATGCAAGAATCCCTGACATGGCACACGCTGAAAAAAGGTCAGGTTTACAGTTTCATCGACTCCCACTGCATACACTAATTTCAGGTACACATGAACAGCTGAATACTTAGGCAAACACTCTATATAGAGCATAGATATCTCCATAAGAGTTTAATAACATATAATAGGCCTTTCCATAGCCAGTGCTCATCAAGCTGGCAGTGCCTTTCTGTTTATTTGATAAAAAGTTGCAAGTACCCTTTCCGCCTTCTTCCCATAAGCCCCCATAAACGGTTGTGCCCATGGACTGCCTTCTCCTTGGGCTGATATTACCTATGGCCACCGGTGTAGTGGGCATTGCAGTGTTTTACGTCTTGTTTGGTCCAAACTCAGCTTCTAAGCTACAATTCCCTCAATACATGATTACATCTCAATAAGGTCTGTCAGGGTCTTCATAAGGCCAGTATACAGAGGTAACCAAGGAATTGTGTATGTGAGAAACTGATCAGCCAGCTCCTCTTACATGGGGAAAGACTGGCATGTGCAACTAAACACCACACCCAAAATTCCATCTTTCAGATGCTTTCTACCACTGTAGCCATTGTTGAT
>NW_011102446.1:0-1126 GCF_000146605.3 Meleagris gallopavo | reverse complement strand
TATTCTTGAAACTGGATTGAGGGCCATCAAAGAAAGCAGTGCTTTCAAAGCACTTGTCCAGTTCCCTCCAGAGCAGAACCAGGCTGCAGAATGTGTTTCTCTCACTCCTCTGTGAATTTCTCAAATTCCTTTATTAATAACGAACCTCTTAAAAATCTGTTTAAGCTTATTACTTGCAGCAAATAAAAATACTTCACGCGAAAAGAAAACAGATGGTCCTGAATGCTGAAGATCTGTTTGAAATGTATTTTCATCCCACTGTCTGGAACTTGTCTCAAGTTGTAAAGGAATTGCAGTTTAATTACGAGCTCTGCAATGCTAACACTGTGTAGCCAGGGAATTCTCTCATACTGGCCTCATTGAATATCAACGTAATTAATTATTTTATGCTCTTCACATCCTCGTTAAAGGAAAATATTTATACACTTGTTTGAAAGAAAATAACTCTGGGTTGGGGGCTCTTTGGGACTAGATTGTTCCTATGTTTGAGTTGAGGGCTTGTGTTAAGCTGGAGAAGATGGGATTTGTGATATTTGTGCTGACGGCATCTTACCAGTGGTTGGCTCCTAACAACTTCACATTTACACTTCAGAGCAGAAGCTGGGCTGTGGTGTAAAGAGCCCCTGACTGCAGCTATCCCCTGTGCTGCAGGGCCAGCTCTGGGAGCCTGTGGTGCCTGAATAATATTCTCATTTCTCTGATCTTAAAGCTGTATTTGGGAAAGTGTAGGCTTTAGGCAGAAGCAGTGGTTATGGGTTTTTTTTCCAAGGGGACACCTCAGGAGGTTAATTCTATCTATGTTACTCAGACTCCTCGGTTCCTGCTGACACATCATCTGGTTTTCGTAGTCAGTGTCCTGCTTCCAGCTGAAACCCAATATGATACAATAGCAAAAAACCCAAACCCACTGCTGTCTTCTAGACATTGTTCTCTTAGCTGACTCGTAGACATTCATCCTGTCAGATAGATGTGGCCACCCTGAAATAAATGAGCTAAGAGGCCAGGGCTTGGTTTGGCCCTAAGCAGGAGGGCTGTGTGTGGGTGCAGAAAGGACAGCATCTATGGGATAGCTTAATTCATATCTTAATAATAACAAAAGTTGTCACCAAGTTATTTTGGCCAGTTC
>NW_011102445.1:12037-12649 GCF_000146605.3 Meleagris gallopavo | reverse complement strand
GTTCCTCTGCCCTCCTCGCAGCACTTCTCACCTTGCCCCATCCCTCCCCATCTTTCCCCCCAGGGTCCTTCTGCAGGGAGCACCGCCCGCAGCAGGCAGTGGAGGCAGCGCCGGAGCAGGACACGACCTGCATTGTTTGCATGGAGCCCTGGGGGACAGCATGTCCTACAGCACCATGCTGTGCCCAGCCTGCCGACACGCCTGGTTCCACCGGGCCTGCATCCAGGTAGAAGCCCCCTCCTCACCCCATGAGCACGGCGGGTGCTCAGCAGCACCAGGCCTCCTGGTTCACGCTCACGCTGCTTCTGTTTCTGCTGCAGGAACAGGCCCTGCGCGCAGGAATTTATTCCTTCCAGTGCCCCCTCTGCAGAGACCGGGTCAGGTTTATTACAGACATGCGCCTTCTGGGGATCCGAATCCCAATCAGGTTGGTGCCTTTCAGCCAACTCTTGACATGGGAGGACACACGAGCTGTCCTTGGCAAGGGACTGCCCCAGCAGGCCTGGCCCTTTGCAGCCATTTACATGGGCCTCAGCATCACTGGGAAGCTGGAACTGGGCATCGGGTGGAAGGGGAGGGATGCCATGGATTAGTTTTAGTCCTGGGGCAGTC
>NW_011102445.1:0-10060 GCF_000146605.3 Meleagris gallopavo | reverse complement strand
CACCGCTCGTGACATCCACCCTATCTTTACTTGGTCCAATTGTCTAGAGAATCAGCCTGCTGGTCTCTTCCGGGATCCAATGTGTTCTGCTAACTCTCCCATTGCAAAGTGACATCTTTCATGCCCGTACAATTCAAAAGATTTTCCCAGACTGGGCAGTCCTAGAGCAGGGGTAGACATCGGAGCTGCTGTCAGGCTGCAAACAGGCTGTTTGGCATTCTGGGTTCCAGTCCAAAATTTCTCCTTCGCTTTTCACAGCTTCCTATTCCACGATCCTCCATCAGTCCACAGTTTGGTATCCATAATCTACAGCATCCTGCCGTACCTAAGGAAGCTTGCATTTCCCATTTTGACTTTGGCTCTGGTATTTGACATGCAGCCTGAGTTGGGTTCTTGTCCCCACTCCAGCGGGGACTTGGTGATCTTAGAGGTCTTCACCAACTATGACTCTGATTCTAATGGCAGTGTGGGACTGCACTTGACAGCAGAATGCAGTGCTGAGGGGGCTCTTCTGGCAGACTCTGGTTGTGCTTTTGCCATTCCAAGGACCGCATGCTGCTCCCAGTTCCCTGGCTGCTCATTACTGCCTCCAAAATCTCACAATCTCCCTCTCATTGCCCGTAAACTGTCTTAAATTCTCCCAGAATTACCCCTAAAATGCCCCTGATTTGCCTTAGAAATTCCCCAAACCTCTCCAAATTGCCTCTAACGCCCCTAATTGCCCTCTGCACGTGGGAGTCTGTCCAAACCAGGAGGGGCCCTGAGACTCCACCCTGCAGCCAACCTCAGCTCTGGAACCAATCCCTGCCTGGCTTTCACCCATAACGCATGGAATCATAAGAAAAATCAAATCCTGTGCTTCTGCTGCAGCCCCTGGTAGTGTTCACGTTCCTCATAGAAGAATGCATGGTAGGAGGGAATAGGATCTGCATGCCCCATGTTCCCCTCTACATCCCCTGCCCTCCTTACGTTCCCTTGTGCGAGAAAAGCTCAGAATTCATAATTTTCGATCAGGCATAGATCTCAGTAAAGCAGCAAAGGTTTTTCGTTCATGATTGCAATAGTGGGCACACTCCCCTTGTGGCAAAGGAGAAAACTCGCACTTGATCAGTGAACCACTTCTCCTTACATACTTTTCTTCTCGTGGCAGGTAATTACTCTCCTGTTCCCCTATACGACAAGTACCCCAGACTCACAATCTATGTGATACATTTGTTAATCCATTTTTCCATATGAGGTTTATCACCTATGGTTTTTAAGATCATTTTGTATGTTTCTATTGATACAGGAGGGCAATATTTCTTGAAGCTGTCATACCTGTATCATCTTATGCCAAGCTTTCCTTACGCTGCTCTTTGTCCGGTTTCTCACTACTAACAAAAGCCATATTTAAGAAAGAAGAAACCCATATCAGGAAATATCTAAAGGTTACTAAGACCCAGTTCCTGATTTGTGATACCTATTACGTTTTGCTAACAAGCATAAATGTAATTACACATTTACATTTATTTTGAAACCTTTCCCTTTTCAAAGAACTTGTGTATTCTTCCCCAAAGGCTCATATTGTTCATGTTTGATCACAGTGGGCATTGCTCAAACCCTTTGAATTAATTTCTTACCCTGCTCAGGACATCCTAGCCTCCATTCTATTCTGCTCAGCATCCTTCTTGTGAAAAACAACCTAGGCAGCCGTTTTAACCTATGCAATTATTTTGTAATGAAGTTACAGGGTCTGTATCTTGCTATTGGAAGTTTCTACTGCAAAAACACAATCTAACTCTCACACTTGGTAGGATGATGTTGTCTGATGACAGGGTCACAGTGGTGCCATCGTATGATGACACCAACATTTGGCAGGATTACACTGTGGTATGGTGCAATGATGGAGTGAGGATCTCGAATGCTGCAAGCATCAGTATTTGGAGGAACTGTATGTACTACATTAAAGATAAGGAAGGAAAATGAAGTCAAAGTGAAGACGCCCTCTGGGTCCTATCAGGACATACTACAGAAACGACATTTAGAGAGGAGGCAAACACCTAACTAAGCAAGCTCCTGAAGACTGAGATCAAATGTTTAGGAGTGATGAAGGCTATCAGCCTTCCTCCCTTGACCCCCCAGACAGCCACCAAAAATACCCTCAAGGGTGATTGTGAATGCTCTAAGGGGGAGGGTCTAATGTTATTCAATTCTAAGAAAACATTAACGAGTACAAGAAAATATTTAGCATATTAATAAAATTGTGGGGAAAGATATGAGTATGTATGAGCATAGCCAATAAATGCAATCTGCACATGGGCCAAAGTGTGCATATTAGGCAGAGTTATCCCCTATGTGCCCAGCATTGCAATAAAGGAACTTGCACAACACAACTCACTGACCTGTGGGGTCAATCTGCCGACGTTCTCGGCATCAGTGACACCGTGCCATGTTCGAACAACAATGATGGCACCATCCATGACACAGTGACACCATCACACAGTACAGTGACCCCAACACTTGGCAGGATGATAGCGTTGTATGGTCAGACAATACCATCACACAGCACAGTGCCACCAATGATCCTGCCCTGCGGCACAATGACACCACCCCACAGCACAGCGACACAACAACACTATCACAGCATACAATGACACCATCCCATGACACAATGACACCATCTCAACAATGATTAGGCTCCTCCTATCATGCATACCTGGTATAAAAGATCTTCAGCTTATATACATCACTTTATATGCTTTATATGCAAACATTTTCCCAGGCAGTACATACATATTCACTGCTTCTCCCAAAATGATTAATATAGCGCTCCTTGCACATGCTCAGTCTTTCTGTAGTGGATGAAGTCAGTACTCTTTCTCACTGTGTTTGCTGGTTGAATCCAATCTTCACAAATGTTCAGTTATCTCCTTGCCTTGATTGCACAATATTTGCTTTCACAAAATAAGCTGATTCAAGCAGAACTTCCTTATCTACCAGGCATAAGGAGATCAGTATATCACTGTTAGCTCCTTGGTACAAGGGCACAGATTCTTCCTGTTTTATAAACAGACTACATGGCTATTCATCGATGAACATTACCAAGCTAATTATATCACTATAACTTTTATCAGTATGAATACATTCTAAGTGCATCATGGAGGTGCTGTGCGGTACTGTAGGTGAGAAGTGGTTGTAAAAAGGTATTGTGGTGTTCCTGTGCCATGTGGTTGTGTGGCTGTGCTGACATGCTGTGGCTGTACGTGGAGTTGCTGTGCAGTGCTACTGGGACACGGGGGCTGCACCATAGCACTGTGAGGTGCTACCAGCACTGCTCCATGTCCCACAGGAGCATGTTCCCCAGGGGTCAGTGCTGGGGCTTGTCCTCTTCAAGATCTTTGTTGATGACCTTGATGAGGGCATTGAGTGCACCCTCAGAAAGTTTGCAGATGACACCAAGTTGGCTGGAAGTGTCGATCTGCCTGGGGGTAGCGACAGAGGGATCTGGACAGGCTGGAGAGCTGGGCTGAAGCCAGTGGGATGAGTTTCAACAAGGCCAAATGGTGGGTCCTGCACTTTGGCCGCAACAACCCCAGGCAACACTGCAGGCTTGGGGCAGAGTGGCTGGAAGAGTGCGTAGAGGAAATGGATCTGGGGATATTGACTGATGCTCGGCTGAACGTGAGCCACCAATGCACCCAGGTGGCCAAGAAGGGCAACGGCATCCTGGCTCGCATCAGGAACGGTGTTGCCAGCAGGAGCAGGGCAGTGATTGTCCCCCTGTACTCAGCTCTGGTGAGGCCGCACCTCGAGTACTGTGTCCAATTTTGGGACCCTCACTGCAAGAAAGACATTGAGGCTCTGGAGCGGGTTCAAAGAAGGGCAACAAAGCTGTGAGGGATCTGGAGCACAGGCCTTGTGAGGAGCGGCTGGAGGAGCTGGGATTGTTCAGCGTGGAGAAGAGGAGGCTCAGGGGAGACCTTACTGCTCTCTATAACTACCTGAAGGGAGCTTGTAGTGAGCTGGGGGTCGGCTCTTCTCTCGTGTAACTGGTGATAGAACTAGAGGGAATGGCTTCAAGCTGTGCCAGGGGAGATTTAGGCTGGACGTTAGAAAATGCTACTTTTCTGAAAGAGTGGTCAGGCACTGAAATGGGCAGCCTAGAGAGGTGGTGGAGTAACCGACCCTGGAGGTGTTCAAGGAACGTTTGGATATTGTGCTGAGGGACATGGTTTAGTGAGAACTATGGGTGATAGGTGGATGGTTGGACACGATGATCTTGAAGGTCTTTTCCAATCTTGGTAATTCTGAGATTCTGTGATTTTGTGATTCTGTGATGGGGCACTGATGCAGGAGTGCTTCAGGCATGAGGCAATGATTCTGCAGCTGTAGATAGAGTGGCTGCAGGAGGAGAAGCACTGCATTCATCAGCCATGGGCCTCCCGGGTGCTCTGGTTGTGCTGTTCCTGCCCACAGTGGATATCCAGGCGTCAGGCATTGTCAGCAAAGTGCTGCAGCATGCTGGAGCTCCTTTCCCCATCAGCAGTCTCTGCAATGAAACCAGATATGGTCCAGGTACCTTGAGTTTGGGTAAATGAGGGGTGTTCTGGAAAAGGAAGGAAAAAGTGGTCAAAGAGCAACAGGATGTCGGTTGGGGTGGGGAAGAGACACCGCTCCATGACCCACAGGAGCATGGGAACTGATGGAGGAGTGCTTCAGGCATGAGGCAATGGTGCTGCAGATGTAGATAGAGGGGCTGCAAGAGGAGAAGCACTGCATCCAGCAGCGAGGGTCTGTGGTTGTGCATTCCCTGCCAACAGTGGACAGGGTCGTCTCAGGCACTGTGAGCAAACTGCTGCAACACGCTGGAGCTCTTTCCTCTACCAGCAGTGCCTGCACTGAATCCACTGATATAGTACAGGCAAAGTGAGTTCAGCGAATTGACTAGAATTCCAGGAAAGAGAAAAAAGGAAAAATCAAACAATAACAGGATGTGGAACGCGGGGAGGAGGGGGACCTGGCTTTACTATATATTGCAGCTTCCAATCTGTGATCACAGCAGTCAGCAGCACAACCATGGATGCTCCGGTGCTCCCGATGCCGGCCCCCCTCTGCCTGGTGACCAACAAGGATGATGTGCTGTCCCTCAACCCCGTGGCGCTGGCAGTGCTGCGCAGTGTCACCCAGCCCTTGGTGGTGGTGGCCATTGCCGGGCTGTACCGCACTGGGAAGTCCTTCCTGATGAATCAGCTGGCACAGAAACGCACTGGTGAGCAGAGGAGGAAAATGCAGAGGGGCATTTTGTGGGATTTCTGACAGCTCACTGTCCACAGGCTTCCCACTGGGCCCCACGGTGCGTGCGGAGACCAAGGGCATCTGGATGTGGTGTCTGCCCCACCCGCGCCAGCAGGGAGTGACCTTGGTGCTGCTGGACACCGAGGGGCTGGGAGACCCCAACAAGGTGAGTGCAGGGATGAGGGGGTCCCAACCCCCCCATAGAAGCGGAGCCCCTAGAAACTCAGATATGTGTGCAGGATGATGATGACAGCGACACGTGGATCTTCACACTGGCGCTGCTGTTGTCCAGCACCCTGGTGTACAACAGCATTGGCACCATTGACCAGCAGGCACTGGAGCAGCTGCGGTACGGGGATGGCTGGGAGGGAGGTGACAGTGTGACAAAGGTACTGCAGTGACAACGCTGATGGGGTGAGGTGGGTCCCACAGGCTGGTAACAGAGCTGACAAAGCACATCCGTGTGCGGGAGGAGGACGACAACCCAGCATCCAACTTTGTCCGCGTCTTCCCGAGCTTCGTCTGGACCGTGCGTGACTTCACACTGCAGCTGCGGGCCGGTGAAAAGACCCTGAGTGAGGATGAGTACCTGGAGCAGGTGCTACAGCTGCAGACCGGTATGGCCACCAGCGCGTGTCCCCACGCGTCACCATGCGTATCCGCAGTCGGTGGCTCAGTGCTAACGGTGGCAATGCAGGGAACGGGAAGAAGGCCAAGGAGCGCAATGAGCTGCGGCGCTGCCTGCGCAACTTCTTCCCCCGCCGCAAGCTGTTCACGATGGAACGGACCGGCAGCTGCCGCGGATCTGCCGCGGTTGGTAGGAGCTGCGGGAGGACGAGCTGCAGCCGGCTTCCGGAAACAGGTGGACGCCTTCTGCCGGTACATCTGGGAGAAGGCGCCGGTGAAGGTGTTGCCGGGTGGGCACCAGGTGACGGGCAGCGGTGAGTGGCAGCAGCGTGAGAATGGGTGGCGTGCAGGGGACGCGTGCAGGAGACGAGAGTACGTGCGTGGCAGTGACACGTGTGGGTGGCTGTCACCTCTCACAGCGCTGGCGGGCCTGGCGGAGAAATACGTGGCGGCCATCACCAGCGGCGCTGTGCCGTGCGTGGAGAGCGCGGTGACAGCGCTGGCAAGGGCCGAGAACAGTGCAGCAGTGGAGGCGGCGGTGGCCGAGTACCAGCGGGGCATGGAGCAGGGCCTGGTGCTGCCCACAGCCTCACGCAGTGCTCTGGTGGCCGTGCATCGGGACTGCGAGCAACGCGCCATCGCCCTCTTCCTGTCCCGTGCCTTTGCCGACCACGAACGCCAGTACCATGCGGAGCTGGTGGTGAGTTGCTGTCACACCGTGGGGTTTTGGAGGCATGGCTGTGCAGTTGAGCACTGATCTGTGGTGCAGCGCAAGCTGGAGGCGGCCAAGGAGGAGTTCTGTCGGCGCAACGAGGAGGCGTCGGAGCAGCGGTGTCATGCGGTGCTGCGGGAGCTTTGGAGGGATGTGGAGCTGCGCCTGCAGAATGGGGACTACGTGGCACCTGGTGGTGCACAGCTGTTCAAGGAGGACCTGAACCGCGTGCTGGAGGAGTACAAGCGGCGGCCTGGCAAGGGTGTCAGGGTGAGTGGGGTGTGAGGGAGTGGGGTGTGGGGGAGTGGGGTGGGGTGGCACCAGGAACTGTGCCTCATGGTTGTTCGGTCAGGCGGAGGCGGTGCTGGAGGCGTTCCTGCGGGAGCGAGAGGGGCTGGCACAGGTGTTGAAGGCCACTGAGGTGCAGCTGGAGCTGGCGGAGCGGCAGCGGGAGGCAGCAGCGGCCGAGGCAGAGGCGGCCCAGCAGGCAGCTGAGGCACGGCTGGAGGAGCAGCGGCGCACCATGGAGGAGCACCAACGTCAGCTGGAGCAACAGTTGAAGGAGGAGCAGCGTGCGTGGCTGGAGGAGCAGCAGCGCGTGTTGGAGCACCACAAGAAGGTGAGCGCTGTGATGGTGCTGTGAGCGTACCACAGATGTGGTTCTGTGTTGGTACCGGCACATTGTGGCTGTGCTATGGCATTGTGCGCTGCTACTAACACTGCTCCCTGTCCACAGGAGTATGAAAGCACTGGTGCAGGAGGGCTTCAAGCGTGAGGCGGCAGCCATGCAGGAGCTGATCACACAGCTGCAGATGGAGAAGAAGAACAGGGAGCAGGGCACCTGGATTAGCTCAGCTCTGAACTTTCTCGGCAGCATTTTGGCTCCATTCCTGCCTGGTATAGCAGGAAAAGCTTTGAATAAACTGAGGCGCATGTGATGTGGACTGTCCTCCAGCAGCTGACCCTGCAATAAATCCAGTTGCACTGCCCAGGTGTTATCATTTCAGGGAAGCGTGGGGCTTCATTCCAGGAAAGCAAAGGTAGCAGAGGCAGAGGGTGGACTATGGGGGCTGGATGTACTTCCATTTTAAGTTCCAGAGCGGTGGCCACCACAGGCATCTCATGGAATCCTAGAATCACAGAATCGTGGAATCACAAACTCTAGTATGGCTTGGGTTGGAAGGGGTGTCAATGACCATCTGCTTCCAACCTCTCAGCTGCAGGCTGGTTGCCCACCAACAGCTTGGGCTGCCCAAGGCCCCTCCATGGTCCACTCCAGGGAAGGGGCACCCACAGCTCTGGGCAGCAGTGCCAGCGCCTCACAGCCCTCTGAGTGAAAAATCTCCTCCTCATAACTCACCTAAATCTAAAGCCCTCCTAGTTTTAGACCTTTCTTCCCTGCCCAATCACTATCTGACCGTGTAAAAAGTCACTCTCCATCCCGCTTATAAGTGCCCGTCAATAATGGAAGGCCTCAGCGAGGTCACCCCAGAGCCTTCTCGTCCCCATTCTGAACATCCACTGCTCTCTCAGCCTGTGTTTGCAGAGGAAGGGGTGCTTCAGCCCCCTGAGTGTCTTTCTGGCCCTCCTCTGGGCCTGCTGCAAAAACTTCACATCGTTCATGTGATGGGGGTCAAGATCTTCATGGGCAGAGCCGAGAGTGACAATCCCCTCCCTGCCTGCTGACCGCTCTCTGTTGATGCAGCCCACGATGCCTGTGGCCTTTCTGGGCTGCAAGCACACACTGCTGCCTCGTGTCCAGCTTTTGTCCACCAGGACGCCCAACTCCTTACCTCAGGGCTGCACTCATGGAGTTCTCCCAGTCTGCACATCTATCTGGGATTGCCCCAACCCAAGTGCAGCACCTTGCACCTCCTTAGGTTCACGTGGGCCCACTTCCAAAGCCTGTCCCGGTCCCTGTAGATGGTGTCCCTTCTTCCTCTTGTGTCAACTACGCCACTCAGCTTGGTGTTGTCAGCCAACTCAATCCTACTACGACACTGACCAAGATGTTGAAGAGCAGCGGCCCCAAGAAGGTCCCCTGGGAGACACGGCTCGAGCCCAGCCTCCACCTGGACATGGAGCCACTGAGCACAACCACCTGGCTGTGAATATCCAGCCAATTCTTATCCACCAAAGAGTCTACTTTTTGAACTCATCGCCCTCCATTTTACAAATAGGGATGTGGTGCAGGACCAGGTCAAAGGCCTTGCACAGGCTCAGGTAGATGACATCAGTCGCCCTTCTTTTGCCCACCAATGCCGTCACTCCATCACAGAAGGCCACCAGACAGGTCAGGCACCATCTGCCCTTGGCGAAGCCGTGCTGGCTGCCTGGGGTCACCTGGTCGTCACTCATGCGCCTTAACATGTCATCCAGGAGGATCTGCTCCATGATCTTCCCAGGCACACAGATGAGGCTTGCTGGCCTGGAGTTCCTCAGGTGCTCCTTCCTCCCTTTCTTATACATGGCAGTGATATTTGCCTTTTTCCAGTCTCAGGGGACTTCTCCTGACAGCCCGGACATTTTAATGATGATGAAGAGAAGTTCAGGAACCTCTCAGCCAGCTCCCTCCATACAAACAGCTGCAGAGGGTGGGCTGCTGTCACCAGCAGCACCGTGATGGTGTTAGATGGCATTGCAGGCATCTTATGTCTATTCCATAGGTTTGTGATGCTGTGCGGTGGTGGTACCAGCACGTTGTGGCTTCACTATGGGCCTCTTTGGCTGTGCCAGGAAGGTGTGTGGTGATGCTGGCATGCTGTGCATGTACCAGGGACTTGTTATGTGGTGGTACCAACACACTGTGTCTGCATTAAGCTGCTCGGTGGTGGTGCTGTGCATTGTGGATGCACCGCGGCACTGTGTGGTGGCAGCAACCCCACTCCCTTTCCCACAGGAGAGCAAGGCACAGATGAACGAGGGTCTCATTGCACGGAGGTGGCAATTCAGCAGATGATTGGGCAGATGCAGAAGGAGGAGAAGGAAATGGAGATCTCCTCATGGTGCCGCACGGGTGTGAACGTCCTGAGCACATTGCTTCAGCTCGTCAGACAGTGACAGCAAAGAGGAGGACTGCGATGAGGACAGCGATGTGTAGCCCTGTGCCCTGCCAGCTGCCCATGCAATAAATTCTGTGACGCTTTCCAGGTGTTGTCATTTTGGGACGGCACTGGGCCCTGTTTGGGTAAAGCAAAGGAAGCAGCAGCAGGAAATGTGTCCATAGCAGCCGGGTGTGCTTTCCCTTTTGGTTCTGGCAGCTGCATGGCCAAGCAGGCTCTGGTGCCCCTGATGCCGGCCCCCCTCTGCCTGGTTTGCAACAACAACATGCTGTCTCTCAACCCCGCAGCACTGGTATCACCAGCCCATTGGTGGACGTGTCCATCACCGGCCTGCACCATAGTGGAAGTCTTTCATGTTGGTTGGGAGGGCGTTAGTGCAGTGACA
>NW_011102444.1:0-335 GCF_000146605.3 Meleagris gallopavo | reverse complement strand
TTTTACCATAACCAGATGATTAATGCTCTTTTCCAGTCTAAGCATCTCCCTGGTTAATTGTGTGATTCTATAGGCTCTGAGGAATGGAGGATGAGGTGAAAGGGAAGCTGAAATGGCCTTGGCTGTGCTGCCCTTCACTCCCAAGCTGAGCATGGAAAGGGGCAGGATGCAAGTGCACCATCCACAGGTGCTGTGAAGGGACAGAGGTTCTTTGACTTAAGCAAGCTATTTCATACAGAAAGTTCTCTCACTTTAAGAAAGTATGTGGGCATCCACCCTCCCACAATGGGAATGTACATATGGACTGCATTCTTTCAAGAATCCAGTTTACTGGT
>NW_011102443.1:0-393 GCF_000146605.3 Meleagris gallopavo | reverse complement strand
CCAGTGAGTAAGCTTATTATCTTTCTGTGCATTCAGCGTAGAGTGGAGCTGACACTACTTAGGCTTTTGAGAACCATATGGGTTACATCACCGTGTCATTAAATACTGTCCCTCTAGCTGCACGGAACCGTCCAAATACTATAGAGAGTCTTTAGCCTGCCTCAAATCCCCCTGTCCCTCCCAGGGTTGTACGAAGACTGAGTCTGAATGCTTGCAGAAGCGAGCAGACCACAACTCTGGCTCACTGAAATTAACTGCCAGGCTCCCACTGACGGCCATGCTGTCAGGATTTCATAGAGGCACAATCTAATGAACAAAGAGCTAAGTGCCTATCACAGACAGCACCTCAATAGGAAAGCATTTATATCACAATGATTATAAAAGGAAAGCACA
>NW_011102442.1:0-514 GCF_000146605.3 Meleagris gallopavo | reverse complement strand
ACCGGCCAGATGTGATCCTTCCCCACGCTATCTGTTCACTTGAATTTGTGCTTATCACACATGTTCAGGTTTGGTTCACTGGTGGCAGTTTATGGTATGGTTGTGGGTGTATGGATTGAAACTCATCTGCTGTCTGCCTTTCTTCCCAGTTTGCCTCCCCTGCCCAGCTTTAGCTGCTGAGTTGTTTTTATTCCACTCTGTGCCAAATCTTCTCCCTGCAATGCTGCGGTTTGGTGATGGTTTGTTGCTAATTTCTTAGTTACTCATACGATCGTTTGAGTGGCCTGGTCAAAACTGACTTTAATAAGGACAAATAACCTGATTTCCATTTAGATACACCTGTCGTTAAATACTTGCCTTGCTGTCTACTAAATCCCCCCCTTAAACATGATGTTCAAGGCCTTTTAAGTGGATCGTTAGGGGATGTATCAAAGTGCCCTGTGTGCAAATACCTTCATGGCTCACTTTTTTGCAGACTTAAACGTAGCTATTGCAATGCATTATGTATTTGTAA
>NW_011102441.1:0-529 GCF_000146605.3 Meleagris gallopavo | reverse complement strand
AGGAACAAAGGAGGTTCTCACCTAGCAGATTTGCAATGGGATGCTGAGGTAAGTACAAATATTTGGATGGAGGAATGAGAATCAGTGTGTGCTGGGGGAAGATCCCTGAGATGAAAGCTTTCTGCACCTCTGTGCTTTGGTTTACTGAGGACAGACAGAACTGGCTGAGCCCCAGTAGACAAGGCTCTTCCAGCTCAGTATCTGGCTTCTCACAGTGATCACTACCAGAGGCTTTAAAAGGAAGAGAGATGCACCAATAATGTTTCTGGACAGGAGCATCTTACAATGAGAAAAAACACTTTCTGTCTCTAAAAACGCTGAGGCAAGTATAAATCTGAACAGCAAGATCAGACCTTGCTTTAACTGACACAACCAAACAATTCTCAGTATTCATCCAAGTTCTTCTTTTAAGTGTTGGCTGACTACCTGCAGCTGGCAGGTGTCACAGCACTTCCTACACTGGCCTGGAAACTGATGTGAGATGCAGCCTCAGAAAACCAAGGATGATCAAGGACGACCTTGGAAGAAC
>NW_011102440.1:0-478 GCF_000146605.3 Meleagris gallopavo | reverse complement strand
TGGGTCCTCATCCCCTGCTCTGCTCCACAGCTGGGACAGACAGACAGGCCGACACCGCCTGCCTCTGCTCAGAGTTATTTTGGGACAATGTTTCCATGAATAGCTTCCCCCATCTGCCAAAACCCAGCTAAAATCTGAGCACTCCCCCAACCTCTGTTTTTAATTTAGTTGTGTTTTTTTTTTATCAGAATTTTCTTGCATTAAGATAAACCAGGTTGTGCATTAAACACTGGCCCACGCATTCTGGGAAACAAAGAGGATGAAGGAACTGTGATTCAGACTTGTTAGCTGGTACACACTGGGACATGGCAGCTTGCAAAAGGATTTTCCGAGTCTGCAACACATGATTGTGTGAAAAAGCACTACAGCCTGCAAATGTGCAAGTCCCAGCCCCAGAGATGTCACAATGACCAAGAGCCAAAAAGGTCCCTTCCAACCCAAACCATTCCATGATTCTATGATGCGTCCATGTATAATG
>NW_011102439.1:0-507 GCF_000146605.3 Meleagris gallopavo | reverse complement strand
ATGCTCCACTTTCCAGTAGCATGTGATTGTCATTTTTTGCTTACGTTGCCTAATTTGAATTACGAAAGTTGTCAATGCCCTCTTCTATTGCTGTATTAAGACAGCTGTTCAGGCTTTGCTGGTGCTTGGCTGTGCATCTCCTTACACCTCGAGTGGTCAGTTTTAACTTCAAGTATTCTACACGCTCTTCTCTGGAGTTTGTAATGTCTAGTGGTTGACTCCATAGGTCACCTAAGATTTTGGTTATTTTGAAATAAAGGGAGGACCCTGGAAATCTGTATTTTATGGGGACAAAAGTAATTATACAAAAGTAATTAAACTGCAGTGTAATACATAATAAACAGAAATATACAAAAATGCAAAATAACAAAAAAATGATATTGTATAAGAATGTTCTGGTGCATTTCACACACTCAAAAATTAGCATCACCCACTGCATTGCTTTTTAATATGAACATTCAAACAGAAATCTCGTAGAGCTGAAATACTTTGTGTGATTTCCCAGGC
>NW_011102438.1:0-508 GCF_000146605.3 Meleagris gallopavo | reverse complement strand
CCCAGATGGCCTTGCCAATGGCATTTTCTGTAGACTGTGAAATGCCATGGCAACATTTAACTTCCACTTGCAGCTGGACAAGTAGCTACTGAAATACTTGCCTTTGTCTACCAGAAACCCTCAAGTAATAAAGCCATATTACTTGTAATTACTAATAAAAGAGGTAAAAAATTGCATGCTCCTTGAACTGTCACTAGATTTAGTAGTGGACAACAAGGGGATAAATCCTACTCGTACTGTGGGGTTTCTTCTGAAATGCTTCAACTAATGGAACGTATTCCCCTTGTCTTTAAAATCCAACTAGCAAAATCAAAGGCAATGAGTTTGTTAGATAAAACAACTTCATCCCACTATGATAGATCTGTTTTCTTAAACACTACAAAATTCAAATCATATAAATATGTTTCTTTCCAGTAAATCAATATTAATCGTATATAATGGGATGTTAAATTTTCTTATGCATCATGAATTGTAAGATCCATCTCATTCAACCTGAAATGCCACTCTC
>NW_011102437.1:0-500 GCF_000146605.3 Meleagris gallopavo | reverse complement strand
GCTGTTCAGTATCTCTTGGGCTGTGTCAGGAGTATGGAGAAAGTACAGATCTGTGAGGGAGAGTAGCCACTGATTGTCCCCCTCAAAAGTTCCTTGGGATCTAAAATGTGTGATGGATGCAAAACAACAGAATCTGATCAGACACAATGAGATTTAAAGATCTGATCTGATAAACGAATTCAGGAATTCTCTTCTGTGGTGGGAAACAGCACCAAGAAATCAGCAGCCTGGAAAGTGCTGTGGGACCTTTTGCTAACAGCTTGTTGGCAGCTCCCTGAAGTTGACCAAAGAGCCTTCGGCATACAGATGAACACTGGAAGATTGCCTAAACCTGAGGCCACTTGAAATCATAACTCCAGCTCTCCTCAAGCCGCTTTTAGTGACGGTTCCACTCTCTGTGTCTTTTGAGTGTTTCTGTACACTGTTTGGCACAGCTATAAAATTAAAGAAAAATACAGAAATTAAAAAGCATAACCCAAAAACTATAGTAAACTATATCC
>NW_011102436.1:0-421 GCF_000146605.3 Meleagris gallopavo | reverse complement strand
CAAAAATGGATTAAAATTCTACTGCCCTTCCAGCAGTCAGGCACGCAAGACTGCTTCTGAGCCTTGCCAGCCAGAAGCAGAAATAAAACCAAACATTCCCCGCAATCTGGCAGCACAGCAGATGGGGTGTTTAGGGCAGAGGGGACTTTTGAAAAATCCAGCCCTCAGTTACCAGGTGCAAACCCACACGGTCCCAGCCTTTTGCATTGGCACAGCGCTGTTCAGGTAGCCCTTTGCTTTGGGAATTCCCTCAGTACTGTGATGTCCGCGTAACAAGGAGCAGGAGCCATTTGCAGAGCATCTGCACAGCCCTTCACTGAGTGCCACAAAATTGCCTCCTTCAGGCAGCAGGGACTCCTAACCTAGCCACAAATACAAAATGCAAATACCCTGGGTCCCAAGACGATGAGTGTAAAAAGCA
>NW_011102435.1:0-395 GCF_000146605.3 Meleagris gallopavo | reverse complement strand
TAACAAGAATGGTTAAGTGGAAGTACCTTTGCTGAATGAGTTAACCTCATATCACTGCAAGTTATTGATTGTACGTATGCTTGTGGTTGCTGAGAGCAAACAGGTGGTAGTGTTTCCTTCAATGATCAAGATGTGATCAGATGGATGTGATATTATTGATCACAACTTCCAAATGTATGGAGTATCCTCATCTGTAGCTCCTAGCTCAGAACAGGGTGTTCTCTCTCTTCCTCTCAAACTCCTTCTTTTTAAAATACTCCAAAAAAGACGACATTGCAAAATACTACTTTCATGTATACTATATTTCTGCATGGTTTGCATCTCTTGCTGCTTTTCTCTAGTGTATTGTCTGCTCTGAAGATGGCATTTTCTTAATTGTTTAAGTGGTTTTAATT
>NW_011102434.1:0-448 GCF_000146605.3 Meleagris gallopavo | reverse complement strand
TCCAGGGGCACCAGCACCGGCCCCAGCCCTACCCCTCCAACCCTGTCTGTCCACCGATGTCATCTTGGACTGTTAAGTTCTGTTACATTATGTTAAGTTACATTAAATTATTAAATGTTTTATATTCACTTTCCTACGCCTCCACTTGCAGTCGTTCCTGCAGCACTAAACCCCCCAGAGCCCAAGTGCCCACCTGCGGGGCAGGACGGGGCAGCACAAAGGGCCGTGTCCCAGGGCTGCCCCCACCGGCCCCATCCCACCCCTCCAAAATCCCCTCCCCTCCTCAGTCAGCACTGGGTGGCAATGTAGGGATGGGAAATGCTTGGGCTGGGATTCTGGGAGAGCTGGGGCGGCTCAGCCTGCAGAAGAGGAGCTCGGGGGGATCCCGGGCACGGCCATTGGTCCCTGCAGGGAGGTGCGGAGTGGACAGAGCCGGGCTGCACCCAGC
>NW_011102433.1:0-360 GCF_000146605.3 Meleagris gallopavo | reverse complement strand
GTGTTATTTTTATTTTTTTAATTGGCTGCCTAAGTGCACTCCATCGATAGCCTCTAACCCAGCCAAAGCAAACTTCCTTCCACAGAGCTCCGCTGTAAGAGTAGGGCAGCGCACATGAGTTCACCAGGACACGACCTCTTCCCGGGGACTTGGAGCTGCTGGGATCTCCTGGGTGCACCCAGAGATGTCTCCAAGCATCCTCCTCACCCCACCTGCACTGGTGTCCTGCAGGTTCTGGGCTTAGACTGAACTTACTTACATGGAGACGAACCTCCTGGAGAACTGGAGGACCAATTTCTCACCTTAACCTCAACGTTCATCAAAGCACAGCCTGCAGCACCCTGTGCATGCAAAAGCCCA
>NW_011102432.1:0-340 GCF_000146605.3 Meleagris gallopavo | reverse complement strand
TGTTCCCTAACAGGGTTCTTCCTTATCCCCAGCCACAATGCAAGGGGAGGTGCTGGGTGAGGAGGTGGCTACGGAGAAGAAGCAAAAGCACTGCTCAGGTTTCATCTGATAGAGCAAACAGTAAGTCTCTTGCTAGGTGGAAGAGGTGGATGATGTGATTTTTGTTTCTTGGGTAGGGCTGCTTGGTTTGTTTGGGCAAGGTATAACCTACTCTGTTCCATTTTTCTACCCCTCTTCCTACACTTCCTGCTCTCCACAGAAACTGTAGGTGGATTCAGCTTGCAGGAGGTGAAGGACAAAAGCAGGGAACGTGAATTTAAGGCAGTTCAAGTTAATTTTG
>NW_011102431.1:0-367 GCF_000146605.3 Meleagris gallopavo | reverse complement strand
TCAGCTCTCTCAGCCTTTCCTCTTAGGAGGGATGCTCCACTCTCTTCACCATCTTTGTGGCCCTTTGCTGAATTCCCTACAGTGTGTCATGTCTCTGCTGTACGGGCAGCCCAGATCTGGACCTGTGATAAAGGTCACACTTCAGGAGTGGCTTGTGATGATGTTCATCCTCTGACAATGCCACAGTATAAGTCCTTTGGCCTGTGAAAATCACCTATTAAAATTCCATATTGAAGGACATATTTTTATTTATGTATTCTATTCTCATTTTTTCCTTGAGAAGGACATTAATTAAAAGCACAAAGATGAAGGAGAATTGGATTCTCCTATTCTCCTTCATCCATAGAATTTCTGCATTTAATATAAT
>NW_011102430.1:0-348 GCF_000146605.3 Meleagris gallopavo | reverse complement strand
TGCAGCTGATAATCTAAAAAAATATAGAGATATGTATGTACATATGTAAGCTATGCTCTTACAGTCTCTGATAGAGAGATGTGTTTGAATTCTGAACTGAGATTATTAGCTGAAATCTTTTCTTCTTCCTTTTACTTTCCAAGCCTTCGCTACCAAGCACATTTCAAGGAAAAAAAAATTCATAATCTGGTGTTGTCCCTTAAATTCATCAAGGTGACACACTGCAGGTTCTTCTTTTTTTCTGTCTGATTCTTGACCCAAAGACTGAATTGGAGAAGATTTAACTGAAGTGCACATGTTGATTTTGCTTTGTACTCATATCTAGAATATACTGTAATGTCTGTAGAA
>NW_011102429.1:0-840 GCF_000146605.3 Meleagris gallopavo | reverse complement strand
AAGAGTGTGATTTCAAACTGAAACTTGCCAGGTAATATTGAGCAAATTTGTTGGAGAATGAGTGAGTTGAGCAATTCCCTACCTTACTCCTGAGGCAACCAGTGCTTTTAAAAGAAGTGGGAACTGTCTGAACACAGAGTTTTTACAATTGAGCTCAAAGAAACTATGCTTTTTTTTCCTGGAGTGCATTCGGTTGTTTGTTTTTGTTCTGTTTTGTTGTCCTTTTTGAAAGATCCTGAGAAGATATCTGTGTGTGTTTGTTGTTGCTCTTGTTGTTTGTTTGTTTCTTAAAGAAAAAAAAAAGTTTCATATTCCACAAATTCATGGTTGGAGTTACAGAAAGGCAATGAAGTAAGAACTAGTTTGTCTAATAATATGTTAAATTACAAGTGTACTAACTCTTCAGGAGAAAACGTTGGAAGTGTTGCAATTACCACTTTTACTATATCTATTTTAAAACAATTTCGTGTGCAATTCTTATTTGGGAATAACTGCAGTAACTGGCCCATGTTCCTGTGTAGACAAGTCTTACGTATATTTGGGAGCAGACTTTGAAAAGGTTAGTGGTAAGAAGGGCCGGATTCATGTCTGATGTGTTTTAAATTTCTATTTCAGATAAACGTGTCTGTGGTTCTAAAACTAGCTGTTCTTTTTCTTTGAAAACCAGTGTTTTTGAGAGCTAAGGCTCTTCTGTAATTGAACATCTTTTCTTTTTCTGGGCCATAAACAAGTTAATGATTATGAGAAAGTACACAGAGCTAAACTAAAAACATGTGCTTCTATTGACCTGGTAATCGTGTTAATTACAAAATTAATCCCTTGATACTGTAAATTTTTGTT
>NW_011102428.1:0-527 GCF_000146605.3 Meleagris gallopavo | reverse complement strand
GTTGCAATTTGGGTTTTCGTCTCTGCTGTTCCTGACATGATTTACCACTATTACTCCAGTTTGCAACATGAAGTCCTGACCGTAAATTTGGACCAATTTTGTTTCCTTTTTCAACATGAAAAAAGCATGTTGAGAACCACTCGTGCCTTTGGCATGCTGTTTCACTGCAAGCTGGTAGGCTGAAGTTGGGACAGTTTGCAAGGTGCTACCAGCAATGAGAAATAAAATGCCACATCTGCTCCGAAGTACAGTCATCACGGTAGGCCTAGGGTTCCTCCTTCAGCACCCTAGAGGCCTGGAGGTTGTCACCTTAAGCATGTGCATCTTTATGACTTTAAAACACTGGGATGTGAGCATGGATGTTTGGTCTCTGTTGAAGGCTCTTGGCTCTTCTGCTGTTGCTTTGTGGTGTTTCCTGCCAAGGAACATGATCTCATGTCCTGCCCACAGAGTGAAGGTGAAGGTTCTCGGTACAGAGCCTCGGTTCTTGTTGTGTTTTAAAGGTGCAATTTGTTTCTTGTCTTGTT
>NW_011102427.1:0-483 GCF_000146605.3 Meleagris gallopavo | reverse complement strand
AACAGCTAACTTGGAAAATTCGTGCCCTTCCAGCATCTTTTGGTAAACTTTGGGAGTGGATGAAGGCTGAGAGCAGTTGTATCCCCAGCCTGATGTTGGGGAGCAGATTCCCAGCATAGCCAGCAGGCTGCCAGCCAGCCCAGTGCTTCACCCTACTTCTGCTCTTAGCCCTGCTGACTGTAATGGAACCTGACCACGTGCTTAAAACTAACCTCGTAACTCTTGTGATGAAACAGGCTGGGTAGTGTTCTGTGGCCAACTGTATGTAGGGCTGTATGGTAGCACAGGAAAATAAGGAATCTGCTACTTCTGAGTTGTTTTCTTGGGCGTAAAAACATACCTCCTATGTGCATGGGAGTATGGCCTTGTGCCATCCTAAGTGCCTCCAGATATTTCTTAACACTGGCCTCCATAAGCAGCATGTTAAGCCTCTCCCAGCTGCTAGTACAGAGGGGAATGTTCCTAACTGCACAACTGGTGACT
>NW_011102426.1:0-518 GCF_000146605.3 Meleagris gallopavo | reverse complement strand
TATTTCTGACATAATAATCCAACAGAAAGATACTTTTGTACTCAGTTTAAGTGGAGTATGAAATGTTTAAAAACAAACAAACAAAAAAAAAAAACAAAACCCTGCTTAATCACTTGGAGCTGGTGAATACATGTTGTAGTGTCAGCTCTGTTAGTTTCTCCTGCCCCAATTCCTTGGTTCGTTGTTTCAAGGTATCATAGTTCCTTGTTTCCCCCTCAGTGCAAACTGATGTGCTAAAATAATGAACAGATTACAAGCAGGTAGTACAGAATAAGTACTCTTAGTGCAAGACAGCAGTTTGCTGCTAAGACCAGTTTGCATCTCTGAGACACTGCACACAAAGAGAAGTAATTCAGTTCATCTCCAGAATAGAAAGTAATAGGAAATGCCTGGAGCTTTCCTTAGCTCTGGGAGAAAACCATGAGCAAGGGGAAGACAGGTTTCTCTGGAATATGTGATATGATGCAAATGACCGGCCAGATGTGATCCTTCCCCAGCTATCTGTTCACTTGAATTTG
>NW_011102425.1:0-391 GCF_000146605.3 Meleagris gallopavo | reverse complement strand
TTTCCATTAGAACATAAGAAGTGCCCTACTGGCTCAGACTAATGGTCCGTTGAGCCCCTTACTCTGCATTGCCACTTTAGGGAGAGCATACAGTTTTTCCCTTGTTCTTCAGCAACCACATTTTTTGGACTGGGGAAGCTGGTGGGTTCATAACTGCCTGGTGTTTTTGTATCTGCTTTTCAACAAACGCGTGGACAGCACGTCTCTGTGTTTTGAACCCCCTGATATTGACTGCCTTTGAAAGTTTGCTAGCTTTTTTGTTACTAAATATGATTAAATTTTATGTACTCTTATGCAACGGTAGATTTTATTTAAATGTAGTAAGTATTACAAATTTCTGAGCGGATGAGGACTGTATGCACGTTGTGCACTTACAAAGCAAGTAGCATAT
>NW_011102424.1:0-541 GCF_000146605.3 Meleagris gallopavo | reverse complement strand
CACCATGCTCGGGGGAGAGAAGCTCCACGCAGGGCTTGGGGCTGCAGGAGAGGAGCTTGTCTGTGTTGACCCCCATGTCCCAAAGCCTTGAGAGTGTCACAATGATAATTTATTTGAGAGATCCATACAGTATTGTGCATGACTTGCATTAAACTGTCACACTGACTGCGGGTATGGCATCAGCCTTTGGAACAACTCACCCCTCTGCTGTGGAGGATTTTAATCTGTCTCAGTGGCATGGGATGGGAAGGAAAATCCTGCTCCACTCTGTGCATGCAGTTCTTGCCAACGACTATACAGAACCCTTCAGAACATTTGTGCAGATTAAAAAAAAAAAACATTCCCCCTTAATAAGTGATATACTCTGTCTGCATCCTTATTCTCTGAGTCCACTTTAATTTTTTCTTCTCTGCTCTTCACTGATGCCCTCCCATCTGCTTGCAATGAGAGCTGGCTGAATGCAGGCTCCCACAAGGATTAAAGGCAATGTGGGGTTTAGTGATGCCGAATTTTTCCCTGGTGAATTTCTCTGCTGCTTCTC
>NW_011102423.1:0-977 GCF_000146605.3 Meleagris gallopavo | reverse complement strand
TAACATCATCAACAGCTAGCTTTCAGCAGGCCTTAAAAGTAGAAAAGATCCAATGTACGCTGAGAGTATCCAGAGCTGTCTTAATCAAGGATAATACATTTTAGGAAGGAGAGCCAGCTATGTGCAGTCAGTACAATTTAGGGCTTCTCTACATCTCAAAACCCAGAACAAGGGCTAATATTGAGGAGAAGGCTGTTTCGCATAAATCTGTACGGTGTACCTGTACCTTTTCTGCAGCATCTGTGCTGACCGCTGTCATGGACAGGGCACATGACTCCATTGGCACCATGGCCAGTACATCTGGCACTTACTGTGCTGATCAGTGGAGCTTCTTTTCTGGCCTCCTCAGCAGTGAGTGAAGGGGTGGATGTGCACAAAAATCAGCTAGCCTTATGAGCATGTCTTAACATTTTACTTGTGACAAGTCCCAGCCCTCAATTGCACTGGAATACAACATACAGCCCCTCACTGCATTCTGCACTCAGCCTTTTGGGGGCTAATTATTACCTCATCCTGAAGTCACTTTGATCATCAGAGGGAGGGAGGTGGCATCTGCTTATCATCTGCACAGCAATAGGCTGCCTCCTGGTTTGAGAAATACAATGCAGATAAAAACATCAAGTTAAAGTGCAAGGAAGTGCTAAGCATAGCTGGACATTGCTGCAGTGCAAGCATGCCTCTTGGGCACTGAGCTCTGCCCTGTCTCCTGATACATTTTCCAGCAGTGAGGACCCTGTTACATGCTTTGGGAGACATTCCTCAACCTGCTGCTGTACATTTGCTGTCAGGAAGTTTTTCTCACATTTGCTGTACATTTGCTTTTTCCCTTTACTGTTGGTATTGATATCCTGTCTCCTATTTCCAATCAAGACAAGCAGATTTGACCCTTTTGTTCTTTGACCATTCTAATTATCTGACTGTTTTGTTGCTCTGCTCTGCTTTTGTTTATTTTTGTCAATATATGCTGCATAATTAGG
>NW_011102422.1:0-906 GCF_000146605.3 Meleagris gallopavo | reverse complement strand
TGCCCTATGCAGGTTGGAGACTGGCTGCAGCCAGCTGTTTGCTCTTTTCAGAAACTACACTGTGGTGAATCCAGAAAAAGGAGTCATAGAAGTGGAGAGGATGAGCTGCCCCGGAATGAAGCTGTGCTGCCAACTGAAATTTCAGAATGCCCTCTGGGCTGCCACGGAGGTAAGGCCATCAGCAGCCTGCTGAAGTGTTCTTCCTCGCAAGGGATGCAAACCCACAGCCTCTTCAGTCAGTAGAACTAAGACAGCAGCCCTGAGCAGCATGACTTGACACCTGCTGCCTCATGGGGTGTTGGTGCTGCACGCTGTTTGGCTGACACGTAGAGGATGGTTGTGTCTCCTGGTGTTCAGAGCAGTCATGGGAAGCTTGGCTGCCCGAGGTGAAAACTGTCCTGGTTGGGGCATATCTGCACCCAGTGTTTCCATCTGGGAAATGTCCTTATCTCTGAGTGATAAAGGGGAGCAGTGAAAGAAACCATGCGTCATAGGTGGGGTTGTAAAACAGGGCGGAGGGATTTGGAATCTGGTGGGAAATGGGCACCCAAGTGCAGCATTCACCATGGAAAACCGTGGCTGAAAAGATAAGAGTGAGAGAGCATGGCTGGCTTATCTCTGAGCCTGCATCCGCCCAGCAGAAAGGGTTGTGTTAAGTGTCAGCCTGTTCTGCACAACCATCTGACACAAAGCAAACAAAAAATAGATGAAACAAATGGGAATGTTCCTGAAGTTCAGTTTCGGGGTGGGGGGGAGGAGGCCATGTGTACAGAATAAGTAATCTGTGTTGCTGAATTCACATGGCTGGAGTATGGAAGCTGGAATGGAGTGAAGGTGTATAGCTTTCTCCCATGTTGGTAAATAAGATATTTGACTTTTCTATCCAGGCAGAATTCAAATATTCCT
>NW_011102421.1:0-546 GCF_000146605.3 Meleagris gallopavo | reverse complement strand
TTACATCCATTTTGCTGCAAATTTCTCATAGCTAACAACCATTATTTGCTCTTTCTCTGACCATCACGTAATTCCTATCTTCTGTAACTCTAATAAAAAAAAAATACCCATAGAAAAAAAACATGGGAGCTCTTTTTTAGACTGAACTCCATTAGACATTTATACAGAGAAACGCTAAAAATTAATGAGAGGGTTAATTATGGTTTTGGCATTACTTTTTCTTTATATTTGCCTAGAGGCTTATGCTGAATTTTATATAGGAAACGTAATCAAGTGTAGAAAATTGAAGACACAAGATTGGTTATGTAAAATTTATTTATATCTATGTTAAAAGAAAATGTAATAAAACTGAGGAGATTTCATTCTGGAATCAAGTGCCTGAACACAGAAAACTAAAAAATTATAGCAGTGTTACAGAGCCCTCAGAAGTGAAGAACTACCCACAGAATAATTTCTTCATACTTGTTGAAAGTTCTATTGTAATTTAAAACGGGATTTACTTATTTGATAGCATTACATAGCACTTTATCTGGATATTTGCCTCAC
>NW_011102420.1:0-775 GCF_000146605.3 Meleagris gallopavo | reverse complement strand
AAATGCTCCTCAGAAAGCACCTGACAAGCAAACTTGAACAAAACTGCTTTTCGGGAAATCAGCGGAATGTTTTTTGAGTAACTGGTAGAACAGAGGTACCACAATTTTCCTAGGAAATACATGAAAATGAATTAAATAGCTCCAGGAGCAGATGACCACTGCAGCCAGGTTCCTTATTCAGCTGTGCCCAGAGGCTGGATTCCTTGGTACCAAGGGGGCGACAAGCCGTGACTGACATTTCCCTGCAATTGTGAGTGTCATGACATCTCTCTTCTCTCCACAGCCACTCTTCTCCTGGGCCTATCTGTCCTACGTGCAAGCACTTAATTCACTGATATTGGTCAGAAAGGTATTTCCATCCTTCTGCCAAATTTTGATGAAACGTGAGGATATTCAAAGTTACATAGAAGAAAGGGCACACTTGCTCTGGTGGCAGGATTTTAGCAGTGTGTTTAGAACTCCCCAAACTCTTCAGCACCTGTTTGGTTGTTCACCTGAAGAAGAACTTCATCACGCCTCCACAGTACTGAGTGTTCTGGCGTGAGGTCCCATAAAAAGGAGCAGGTTCCCACAAATCCAAGGCCCAGCCATGTACTACAAGCCATTGGGTAGGAACAACCTTTCTCTGCCAAGGGAGGCCCTCCTCCCAGTGCAGAATGGATCAAAAGCAAGGCACAGGGCACTTTCATATGGACAAAGGCAGAGATGACATTCTCATCCATCCTTTTTATGCATCATGCAAAACCCAGCTACTTGTGAGAAGAGTAGACTCTAT
>NW_011102419.1:0-528 GCF_000146605.3 Meleagris gallopavo | reverse complement strand
TAGTCAATATCCCTGATTTCTAGCAGTGTCTTCTACCATAGTATCCTGTGTAGACATGGGAATTCCCCTTTTATTTTTTAGGAATGTTTGCACCTTTGTTTTAGAAGATCATGTCTGTTTTTGCGTCTGACGCTCCCCACTCAAGCAGCCTTTTTTCTGCTGCGGCTGAATTTGGACTTCTAATTTCTTACTAGCGTAATCATGGATAGCATTAACATTATACAATGCTTTGGCAACAGTTGTAAATCAAATTACATTATCTCTGAAAAATTACTCCGCTTGCTTGTTTTTGTTTTTACAACTTGTCTTGCAATCTTTTTTCATTCTAAATAGAAAAATGTACTTATTGTCTACTCGCTGGAGAATATTGGTTTCCTGAGGCTATTAGAGAAGTAGTGCCAAGCAAGTCCTTGATTGTTACAGTTGCTTGAAAATATGGTAGAGAATATTCACGAACGTGTTTTTTCTTGAACAGAAAAAGGGGAAAAAGCTACAAATAATAATCTTCAGCCAATTAATAAAAAAGGA
>NW_011102418.1:0-430 GCF_000146605.3 Meleagris gallopavo | reverse complement strand
AGTATAGGTTAACTGCCATCTGTAGATTTTGGACCTGTGCACACGCGACTGTCACCATCAAGAGTTAAAAAGCCAATCATTGAGTATCTAACTCTAGGAAAGGCTGCAGACAAGATATGGCTTTTGCATCTCCATCCATCTGAGGGAGGGTAGGGACTCAGCTGAGTTGGGGTGTCTGGGGCAGCACGCAGCCCTGGACAGAGCCAACTTTGCAGATGCTTTCCAGGCACAGAGCTCCTTTGGTTTCCTCCTTCCCCATGGCCAGGACAGAAGCTGTGCTCCAGGCCCTCAGTGGCACAGTCATGGCTTGGAGATGGTCTCATCCCAACCACCACCCCTTCACCCTCCCCCAAAACAGCTCCCTAGGTTTTTTCTGGCTTGGGAGCTTTTGCAATGAAGAACGGATGCTCCCAGGGGTGCATGCTGCTCT
>NW_011102417.1:0-467 GCF_000146605.3 Meleagris gallopavo | reverse complement strand
TTTTTTTTTTTTTGTTCATGGAGAAGTTCAGTGACACCTTTGCTTCATCTGCACTTTCATGTCAGTTACCATTCTGTCAGACTGCCTCTCTGCTGCCATCTGTCACATAGCAAAAAATTTAATGCAGTGCAGGTGGGAAGGTTCAACCTCTGATGGATTACCACCAACATTCGCCTCTGACATCATGGATCAACATAATAAAATAGGAGACATTACTTTTGGAGCAGCCCTCATATATCTAGAACATGATCAGCTGAATCATGTCGCAGAATTGCAGCAGCTTCTCTTTACAAGAATTAAATTAGGGGAATACTTATATTACCTTTGAATGAGTCTGGTATCAGGAACCTCTGAAGGAGATGTTTCTGCAGAGAGGACAGATTTTAGCCTATTCACTGAAGATTTAACCATGAAGAAGTGGACTGAAGGCTGTAGAGTAGGTTAGTATATCATTTCTTGCTCTATCT
>NW_011102416.1:0-428 GCF_000146605.3 Meleagris gallopavo | reverse complement strand
TTTGCTCTCCATCATCATCAGAATGTTCTACAAATTCATTCAAGATGCGACATCTTGTGAGAAGAACAAATGTCTCCTTTAGAATGAGCCACAAACATATTCCCTTTTGACACGCTGATTGCATAAGTCACATGCACAAAGTGCAAGATAAGGCTGTTTTCTGTTTGTTTTGTTGTTGTTGTTGTTGTTGATTGCTTTTTGTTGGTGGCAGTGCTGGTTGGTTGGTTGGTTGGTTGCTTGGTTGGTTTTTCCAAAGTCCAGTTTAAGTCCTAAGGAGTGTGTAAGCTGTAGCTAAAATCTCTTTGAGTTTAGTAGTGCAGACTGTGGCTCCAGTAGCTGCACAGGGATTTTGCAGCTGTTCTCCAGTATGGATGTGCAATAACTGTGCACAGCGATGTACACATATTTTCTTTCATAGTAGATGTTAA
>NW_011102415.1:0-460 GCF_000146605.3 Meleagris gallopavo | reverse complement strand
TGCCACAAACTGACTCATTGATATTTCATGGTTGTTTAACCTTCAGCTACATGGCAGGGCAACAGATTTCATAAGAATATGGTAACTTCTTTCTTGTATGTGTCTTTTGTTGTAATGCTTAGTTTCATACCTCCCTCTAAAATTATTGTAACTGTACCAGCAGGACATGTGTGCATGCCTATTCAGTACATATGAACTCAAGGAACACCAGATGCCCACACATAGTTTACATAAGACAGGAATGATGTATTGGATTAATTGGAGAAATTAGGCTGCAGGGGAGCTACTTCTGAAGCTAAGCTGAGCAAAAATGCCATTTTAACAGAGGTTGCTGTAATAAGCTTATAATTAAAGCCTTCTCGGAATGATTTAGACAAAATGACATTTGTTTGTATAAAATACTACCACAGAGAAGACAGTGGCTGGTGAAAAAGAGTGTTGAAGCTCTTGACCAGAAGTT
>NW_011102414.1:0-1437 GCF_000146605.3 Meleagris gallopavo | reverse complement strand
ATCAAAGAACCCAATGCCCTGCCAGTCTCATAGCCAGACATTTGTGTATGCACAGCCTCATGCCCTGCCGGACAGGCTGCAGCCAGCAAGGCGCACACACCAACACGGTTTGCTCACCCTGCGTGCTCTGTGGGTGGCAGCTAGCTGCTGCCCTCCCCGAGGTACTTATGGCCAGGTAGCCTGGTCCATGGGGGGCAGTGCCGGCTGTGCCCATGTGAGCTCAGCAGCCCGCCCACAAGCTGCCAACCCCTAGCAAAGCATTTTTGCTGGCTTCAGAAAGCCCCCGGAAGAGCGTTTTGTCAGCCCTTTTTGCTTCAGATCCCTTCCCCAGTGCAGTCTTACATACTCTGCAGCTGTTCTTCGTAGAGAGAGCTTGATCTTACTGTTAAAAGTCAATAGGGATAGCAATTCTCTGAAGATTAGTGTGACTTTTATTAAATTAACTCTTTAAAAATCTGAAAGATCTCAAACTGAAATGGTATGATGCAAATGATCTTAGGGCTGAGATTCTCTCTTGGTATGTTAACAGTAAATCCATAACAATGACAGCAGCGTTTAGGTGCTGGCAGGTTTCAGTTCTGCTGTCTCCTTTTCTGCAGGCTTGAAGCTGGTCCTGGTGTTGGTCCTGCAGCTGCTCCAGCTTCCATCCAGACTCTGGGAAGTGCTGCGGAGGCTATAGAAGGCTGGCTCTTCCACCAGCATTTCCCCTCTCTGTTGGAAGGATGTTCTTACGTGCGTTCGTCCCTTTCACTGGTGGCAGCGAGCAGGAAGAGGTTACAGGTGGTTCCTCTTCATTTCCGCTGCCAGACTTGTCAGTCTTGGGCCGGTTTAGGGACACCAGGAGCTGCCGGTACAGCCTTTCCATAGCGAGCAGGTCCAATTTCTCTGTGCTCCTCTTGTCACTGAAGCCAGAGTTGAAGGGCTGGCGGGCTTCAGTTTTCAGTCTTGCTGCTGCTCCTGGCTTCTTGTGCCCTTTGGGAAGTGCTGGGGAGAGCCTATGCCAAAAGAGCCTCTTGGTCTGGTAGTGCCACCAGCGTTTTCTCTCCTCTGTTTGAACGAGGCCCTCCTGGAAGACCAACCCTTTCACTGGTGGCTTTGTGAAGTTGGAGATCTCAGGCGGCAGGTCTTTAACTCCACCGCCTAGCCTAGGACGCTGACTGAGCGTCCTGGGGGTCCCGCGTGCCACCAGAACCTGCGGGCGCTGATCCTGTCTGGGAAGCCTGCCGGGTTTCCCCGCAGAGCTCGAGGTACCAGTAGCAGAGTCCATGTGAAGAGAGGGCCATAGACTGCGCAGCACCAAAGGCCAGATCTTTCCTGGCTGCACGGGATGGGGCAGGATGGGACTGCCCTGCCATTGTGACGCTTGCTGCTGGGAGCAACGTGGCCTGCACAGGGGGCTCCTGTGCCTGCCTGTCTGCCTCTCAGCACCTGTAAAAC
>NW_011102413.1:0-351 GCF_000146605.3 Meleagris gallopavo | reverse complement strand
CAGAAGTATACTGCAGTCCTGAAATACATAGTTGAAGCCCTGAACCAATGTTAATGTTGTCTTGCAATAATGATGAGCAATAGCATATTGTCAAAAGGCATCCAAGATCACACACATCTACTCTTTAAAGCTTATTTGTATCTTCCTTTTTTTCTTTTTTTTTTCCCTTTTCCTTCCCCCTCCAGCTTTTGTATTTAGTCCTCCTCCCCCTCTATGAAGAATTATTTGAACGGCTCCAATAGGGCAGATGATGCTCTTCCTCTCTGATGTCAGTGAAGAACATCCCCCAAAGCTTCATCCTCTTTTTGACTGGTTTCCTGATGACCTGGCAGACACAAGCTGTTGCTTCAA
>NW_011102412.1:0-450 GCF_000146605.3 Meleagris gallopavo | reverse complement strand
GAAACCTATTGGGAGAAAATACCATACTCATAGTCACAATGATTTATAGCCAAAGGAAGAATGAGTGCTGAGACTTGTGCTGTGTGATAGGCATAGGGGCCTGTTCATTTTTCTGTGAAACAGAAAACTTATAAATGTTTTATTTTGCCTTTTTCTGGGCACAGGTTAACGTAGGAATATTTGTGTTATTTTTTGATGGTAGCTGTTTTCAGCAGTAACAAGACCTCTACAAATTCAGTTTTCTTGCTTTTTGCCTTGTCGCTTAGCTGAAAAGCCCTTTTGGACATACCCACTTCATTTGCAAATGAAGATCAGGAACCTTCTTGGAGGACAATTCTGGTTTTTAACCTTGCTGTTTTTCCCCCATGAAGTATTTTCTCTTGCTTTAAATCCTTTGCTGGGTTGCCCTTTTCTGATATATCATGGTACTGACCTTCTGATGAGACTCCC
>NW_011102411.1:0-520 GCF_000146605.3 Meleagris gallopavo | reverse complement strand
CCACTGCAAGCCTAGATCCTTGCATATGGGTAAGCATTTCTTTCTTGATTGTTTCTTTTCCACCATGGTAATCTTTCCAACTACAACACCTGTAATGTACCGTCCTAACCGTGCTACTCTTCCAACTGTACACAGATCCAAAGCATTATTTCTCCCTTTAGCCAGGTAAACTGACCAAGATCTGTGACAGTTGTGAAAAGTAAGGTCCCAGTAATTCCATCCAATAATGGGCAGATGAGAAGAAAATGGAGGAGAAAAATGGGTATGGAAAGGAATGAGGCGGATTATAAATCCTTACAGAATAAATCATTATTAAATCCCACTTTACTGAAGTTCACTCAAGATAAAACAACTGTAACCTATCATATCACTGTTTAATCATCTATATGATCTACTCAGTGTTTAATTCTTTCTGGCACATCTAAATATCTGATCACTCTGGAGCGGAGTTAAAAGTCTGCTGCAGCTAACCTCCTTTATTTATTCTCCAAACGTTAATTGTAAGTCTCTCATCATCAAA
>NW_011102410.1:0-483 GCF_000146605.3 Meleagris gallopavo | reverse complement strand
ATCAAAACAATGTGGCGGCTCAGAAAGCAAACAAAGAACCAAAGAAATCCCTTTGTGTAGGTTTAGTCATCCTTAGAGTTTTATTTGGGCTACTTAAGGTACAGCCTTCGTGATGGGTAAGCAAACACTTTTGACTTTGGTTTGCCACGGGCAGCCTCTTGTACTGTGGGGGGAAATTACATCTTAACCCAGGCAGAAACACTGAAAGTTTCCTTGGCTACCTCTGCTCATAGCAATCCTAATCTGTGAACTGATAGTGATAACTTCTTTTCTGTGGTTAACAAATAAAAAGGCCTTTTTTTTCCCTCATGGTTTTCTCCTGAATCACGTGTTCTTCAACCTTCAGATATAGATAATGCATACAATTATTGTTCATACAAGTTTAGTCATGTCAGTTAAAAGCCTGTTGTTCTTTTTTGTTTAGTGAAATAGTTAATATGAAAGTAGTTGTGGAGCAGCTACATCTGATAAAGATGCTTATGT
>NW_011102409.1:0-514 GCF_000146605.3 Meleagris gallopavo | reverse complement strand
ACTTTATGATGAATATCAGGAAATAAGTTTACTGATAGTACTTTTTCCTTGAGAGTGGGTATTTCATAGATCTGCTATGAGCAGTCTCAGCTTGCTTTCATGAGCACAAAAAAAAAGAATGAGATGCCAGCACATACAGGGAGGGAAGCGTAACTGTTCTGAAACCTTCAAAGTTGTTCACCAGAACACATTTCTTTGTTAAATACCTATTCAAAAGTCCAAATGCAAGCACTTTAACTGTCAGCCTATGCTAATACCCCCTTATGGGAAAATACAACCTGACTTTGGAACCATTCATCAGTCCTTAGAGAGACTAGCAAACATTTTAAGCCTCCTTACAGAAGACAACATGAACCACAGATCAGCTCAGCATTCAGTATACAATAGGGAGTTCAGCCTTCCATAGATAGTCTCTTCATGGCTCTAGGATGCTACTGTCTCTTCTCTGGTGAAGATGCTCCATTGCTTTTCTACTCCCATGCAAGTGCATTCTGATTTATCTGAACAGTGTTCC
>NW_011102408.1:0-1159 GCF_000146605.3 Meleagris gallopavo | reverse complement strand
TCTGGAGCCGAATGCCCAACGTATTTTATAATCTAGTATCCACATGTTGTAGTTGGGAGGAGAATCTTGGAACACTGAATGGTTGATATACAGATGTTTTTCATAACAAGAAAAATGAATGTCGTCTTTTCAAACTTTGCAGATCGAAAGGGTGCAGAACCCATCTTTGTGGCAAGTCTACCAAATAAAAATGTGTCAGATGGATGACAAAAAGAGCAACAACAATAATGAGAAGTTTCTGTTCCATGGGACATGTGGAGTCATTAACCTTCATTAACAACCATGGATTTAACCGCAGCTATGCTGGAATGCACAGTAATGTCAATTTCAGAACTACTCGTTTCCCTGGATGGGGATAGGAATAATTTGCCATGCAATCCATGTAGATCTGCAAAACTTTTTGATTGGTTAGAACTCTATGTTGCAAACAAAAACCAAAATTGCCACCTCCAGAGCTTGTGGATATCTTGAGAGCGGTTGCTATTATCTATCTATCTATCTATCTATCTATCTATCTATCTATCTATCTATTTATTTTGGTCTACAGCTGCACAGTATGAAAAGGCTACTTACTTTGCTGTTAATGCCAGCTATTCTGCTAATGACATCTACTCAAAACCAGGTGCAAATGGGGAGTGGGTTCACCTGCGCATGCCGGAAGACCCCAGATACAGACCTTCTGGACACAAGTTCTCATTTAATACTCGTTCAGTTTAAGCGTACAAGAACTGTTGCGAAGGACATTGTGGAAATTATGACAGAGTAAATCTAATGTCACTGAGTGCCTCCACTACAGCCTTCTCCAACAAGTTCCAAACCACTTAGTCAGTGGATGACCACTTATGACAATTCAGATGCTCCGATGGCAAATTTAAAGTAAATTTAATATCAACAGATGCTAGAAATCCAATTATTGTTGCGTAAGTTACCTTATACCTTCTAGTTTTGTGTCTTTCTTCTAAGGGAATTGGCAAAGGATTGAAGAAAATTCCCAACCTTCTGATGGGTTTGTTCCCACAGTGCTTTGTTAACTACAGAACTGGGGAAAATGGATTCTGTTTACATCAGAACAGCTATTAGTAGAGTCCACGGTCACTTCCGCTGTATGCCATACAAGGACATGCAAACTGACCAACATAGCTGGCACATTGCATTGTCT
>NW_011102407.1:0-325 GCF_000146605.3 Meleagris gallopavo | reverse complement strand
TGCACGAGGAAACAAAACGCTACCAGGTGCGAAAGCTGATGAACACACTTCACTCCTGGGTTGCACAGCTATGAGTTGAAGCACCTTCACGTTCGGCCTCTCCAAGGACTTCACACAGCTTTAAGGACCACCATTTAGACACAGACTCATATTGCTGCACAGCCACCAATGGCCACTGTCGGCCTCTCTATTCCTTCCACTATAGCACTGCCATCAGTCCCTCTTTGCACTCAAGACTCTCCTGTTTTCTCAGGTATCTCCTTTGTTGCACTACGGGAATGGTATTGCCATTAGCTACCGCAACCACCGCCAACCAAACCAAAAC
>NW_011102406.1:0-306 GCF_000146605.3 Meleagris gallopavo | reverse complement strand
ACCAGAGTTCTTACATTTAAGAGGCAGGAGGTGCGAGCAGTGTTAGCTCTGTAAAACTGAAGTGCACCACACCGATCTTAGACAAAGAATGAAATTCATGGTACACGCTCTGTGTGTGTGTGCAGGTGCAGAAGCCTGCTATGGATCTGAGATACACTGAGCAAAATTCAAAGCATATTGTGTGGTGACTTACCACTTATTCAGTGGCAGGGAAAGCCAAGTCATACTAAGTAAATCATGCTTTTGCAGTAGAAGAGGTAACATACATAGCAGGTGGATACGCATAACCTCTCCAGAATAAAACCC
>NW_011102405.1:0-319 GCF_000146605.3 Meleagris gallopavo | reverse complement strand
TCACTTGCCTGGCTGAGATAAGCTCTTTCTGCTAAACCTGCTGTTTGGTCTCAGCTTATTTTTCCAAAATATCTTGTGAGGACGGGAATGAAGCAGGACATACAGGGCTGCAGCAGTGTGAGTTCTGCAGGCACAGGTGTGGCACAAGGATGAGGTTCTGCTGCCAGCCCTGGGCTGCACTCAGAGTCCATCCCCGGGATACCTTTTTGTGAAAGAAGGACACTTTTGAGGTTACTCAGTGCCTCTTTCAAGTGGACAATGGCCTGAAATTACCATGGGAGGTTAAACTCGACACAGAACCATGCACCCATGGAGGAAA
>NW_011102404.1:0-400 GCF_000146605.3 Meleagris gallopavo | reverse complement strand
ACTTAGTTGAAAGCTGAAACATCCTAGCAGGAGAAAGGAATCATTGACTTCAAAGTAACTCAGTTTTACAGCCACTTCTCAGCTTTTAAGGAGTGAAAATTGTAGCATGGTACAGCCTCTGAGCTGATCTGATGTTTAGAGACAAATCCCATGACTGCTTTGAGCTGGTACATTTTCCTCAAATAGCTGAGCAAGGCTGAAATCCTTCAGTTAGGGTCCTGCTTCACTCTGCTGTTTGGGGGGGTAAATGAGGACCTCTTTCCTTGGTCCCTGATGGACTGATGTTCACTGACTGCCCTTACTGCACTGATACTGAGCTTTTCTTTTTCTTTGTGTATTTGACTAAATAGCAAACACATATTTGGTATACAAATGCTCTTAAACATGTTTACCTTGTTGT
>NW_011102403.1:0-650 GCF_000146605.3 Meleagris gallopavo | reverse complement strand
GTCAATATTTAGCTAGTATGTAGATTAGATGTAGACTATTTCCTTGCTTGTAATAAGATGGAACAAGTATGAGGCTCCTACATGGAGGTGAAACAATAAAGGCAGCTGTGTACAGTCCTGAATTTGAAGCTATACACTAAGTTTCGTGGAGGGAAAGAATCAAATATCTGCTTTTTACTTTCCACAGATCTTTTATGGAAAGAGACTTTGGTGACTTAGCTAGCAGAGACATAACTGAAGCAATCACAGAATTGTTTAGGTTGGAAAAAGATCTAGAATATCAAGTCCAACCATCACTTGACCTACTGAGTTCCATCACTAAACCATCTCCCTCTCTGCCACCAGACTCCACATCCCACTTCAATACATCACAAGTGCAGATTCTGGAAAACAAGTACCTTTCTCATGACTGATTTAATCCCTCCTACTAGTTATTTCTCTGGTTAAAGGTTAAAAAAGACAACTGGAAACTTAGCACCAATGAACGTAACACTTAAGGTACTAACCACTCAATTCTTCATGTCTCAATTTAATCATAACAAGGGGAGGCAGGAGGAAATCTTGGCTTTCACATTCACTGCAGTGGTAATAATCGTCCCACGGATGATGAAGGGACAGCAAACTCTCCCTTCCATTCTTACCTCTCCACC
>NW_011102402.1:0-531 GCF_000146605.3 Meleagris gallopavo | reverse complement strand
TCCAAAAAGTAGATAATAGAATGTACCAAACCTTCCCATAGCACCATGAACTCTGGGAAAACATTAAAGAAAACCACTGAAGGGAAAAACAAAAAATGTAGGTGCTGGAATTGGCTTTTTATCAAGGAATTGGCTTGCACTTTCTATCTATTGACTTCCTTATCTCTGTCCTCTGAAAGATAACTGATCTGTATACTCTCAAGATAGAAGGATGCAAAGAATTAACTCAAAGAATGAGAACTGCTCAAGATGAGCGCTAAAGTCGATGTCAGCACTAGTTGCATTTGTTTTGTTTACAAAATGTGTGTTTGTTAAAAAGCACGCTGCAAAAGCAGTTCTCATTGCCAGCCAGTAGTAACTTGTATTTAGTAACCATGAGAGAGAAAAGAAAGTTTTTCTTTTCTCTCTCATGGTTAATTTGGTATAGGTGTTGGTTTTTTGTTTTTTGTTTTTTTTGTTTTTTGTATATTTCTTCACTTATGGTCACCTAGGTTTTGCAAGAGATCTGCCTCTGGCCTGTATTTCATCTAT
>NW_011102401.1:0-729 GCF_000146605.3 Meleagris gallopavo | reverse complement strand
AGTCCCTCTTGCCCTGTTGGCTCCATCTTTACTCCTGGATTTTGAAATAGTGGAAAGTTAATATTTACGTCTTCACTGTGAACAAGGTAGCTAAAAATAATTTGTATGAAAGCTCTCTCTCTTCTCTTTCTCATATAAACTTGACCCAAGAGCTGTGATTTGGAAAGAAAATATCAACTGTCCTAAAATTATGATGAAACTTTGATTTCTGAAAATAATAGTGGAGGGATGAGAGGGCTTTCCTACAGAGAGGTGATAAGGACACAAAGAGGTTGCAAATGTCCCCAGTAGAAATGATAAAAACAGTGGAAAAGGAAAGTCAGACTGGTCATGAAGCGCCTAAAAGGATGCAGTAGGTCATTATGATGTGGGTGGACACAAACTGTCTGGTTTCGAATGTAACTGGCATCAAAGAACTAAAAGATGAATGCAAAGCAAGTGATTTGCTTGAGGTGTCTGTTTTGTTTGTAGGAGAGGAGTGTTGATGGCTTTTTCCCCTTGTTGTGTGCTATGCAAACTGGAGTGCAACTTGATCTAACAGTTCTAGTTTGCCAGCTCTTCGCAGAATTTCCCTATTGATCTCTAAAATTCAAGAAGTAAATTCAAACCCTGTAAAAGAGGATGTAAAGGATATCTGATAAATGGGCAAACTGAGGTTAAACTTTTACATCATCCCTTTTCTAGAGATAAAGTAAATAAAAAAAAATTGTCTTTTCAAAGGCTTTTTTT
>NW_011102400.1:0-511 GCF_000146605.3 Meleagris gallopavo | reverse complement strand
AAAATCAGCTGATTACAGGGCTATTCTCCCTGCAGAAGAGACAGTAAGGTTACCAACCCAACCTATGATTTGTGGTAGGGCAACAGTTGTTTTGAGGAGCAATTACTGCAACATAAGAAAATGAACCCTGCTTCTCCAGCTCAAAAAAAAACTTCTCCCCCCCTTTCTCCCCAGTGCATTGAGTATCACACAAGACCTGGTTTAATTCTTTCAAACTTTCTCTTTAAAACAACAGCTAAAGTATGAAAAGAAGCACTGAATATGCAGCTGATATGCTGCACTGAGAGCTTTCCAGTTACAGCTCAGCTATCAAAACCATTTACTAAGGGAAACCAATATCCACACACTCACCCAATGTTGTAACCCTACTTGATAACCAGAGTTAAGAGCAATAGGCTTAGTAAAGCTACTAGATATTAAAATATTTAACAGCACATTTAGTTTGAATGGACATTCATTTTGTAAGAGCTCCAGCACTGGCTTGCATTAGCCATATCTGCACACTCCAGTA
>NW_011102399.1:0-346 GCF_000146605.3 Meleagris gallopavo | reverse complement strand
CCCATCTCTTCAGTCTTCCTGTTATTTTGTACCCACACAGACACATTATTCCACTTTAATGTCTGAAAATGTTTCTAGATTAAGTGAGTAAATTACCATCTGAGTCTACACAGACTGAATTTACAGTGTTTTATCTTTCCTTTATGAAATCTTTTTATCTCCATTTTTCTGGCTTGAGCATCAGTGGTATCTACCTTTAAAAACAAAAAGTTCATGGGACTGTATCTTTAACCTTGTTGGTTTATTACAGAGGTGAATGAATCTGCAATATCAATTAAAAAACATTGTAATATTGTTGAAACACTGAAGTGTTTGACCTATTTCTCTTCTTCCTCACTTAGTTAAA
>NW_011102398.1:0-435 GCF_000146605.3 Meleagris gallopavo | reverse complement strand
CACAGTGCCACAAAGATAAATAGTTTTCTGAAGTGAAATGATTTGTCTCTTGCTGGCCCAGCCCTAGCATTGAGTGGGCTGCCAACTAACTTCTGATTAAAAGAACAGTCAACAGACTGGGGAGGAGGAAGCTCCCCCTAAGGTGCATATCATCTAATATATCAGAGGCAGTTTTTGCCTAGTTTGTACTAAACAAAAGTGCAAAATAATTCGTAAAGCACACGAAAAGCAAATGATAATATAACTCAGCATCTGTGCTTGTTAAATTATATCTTGAACACTGGCATCAGATTATTCAGTGTTTGTTGCTTATTTGTTTGTTTAATGACTGTTACAACTCATCAGTCTTGTCTCTGTTTCCAATGCTGGTGGCAGACTAAAATTTCCACTTAATGTTGCACATGGAGGCAGGTTTTTGGCTGTAGCCTTACACTT
>NW_011102397.1:0-362 GCF_000146605.3 Meleagris gallopavo | reverse complement strand
GTACTGACAGTGTCATATTATACAAAAAACACCAATTTTGTCAATGGACTGAATAAAACTATTCTGCTTGGCGGTCCTGGTTTTTGACATGAAGCTGATGTGAGTGGTAGAGTCAGTGCTGGGAAAAAGAGGGAGCCCAGAACTCCAGCTGGAAGGGAGCTTGAAAGCTTTTGCTGGAAGAAAGGCTGAGCGACAAAGATAAATGGGCTGCAAGAACACATATGAGTTTGCACAGGCTGAGGGCCTTAGTTTAAGGCTCGGCATACTGTCAGGGGTAGGGTGAGGACTGAGTCTGTGGTTAAGAGGAGAAAGCCAAGAGCTGCAACTGGCTTGGGGCTATAAAGTGGCTGTCTCAGGGAAGT
>NW_011102396.1:0-411 GCF_000146605.3 Meleagris gallopavo | reverse complement strand
GGTGGCCATTTGGTTTTCCTTTGCTGTCTTGGCCAGGTTTGAGAGCCAAAGCACAGCAACACACAGATTAAATCCTGATTTCCTACCCTCTTAGTACAACCAATGGCAAAAATATGGTATGAGGAAGTCAGGCAGACTCTCCTGTGCTTTTAGGGCAATTAACAGAAAAACAAACAAACAAACAAAAAAACCCATAGTAAATAAGCACAGTATTTCTAATGCTCCAGGATGCACATGGGGATGAGCTTCACTCTGCCCCAGCTCCCACTGTAACATCACACACAGCAGCCAGCACTCAGCTTCTGCCTGGAAACGAATTGCTTCTGCCTGCAGACAGCCTTGGAAATCACCTGCACTGACTGCAAAGCAATCTGCAAACACAGCTCAGCAGCAAAGCACCGTGCAACCTCC
>NW_011102395.1:0-403 GCF_000146605.3 Meleagris gallopavo | reverse complement strand
ATTATCCTGCTTCCCTTGGATAAGGAAAACAACCCACAGTCTGCTCTCACCTTCCAAAAGATGAGTGGGTTTTAGGCTGAGGGCTGGTGAAGGGCTTCCTGATGCATTTGGGGATCAATTTGAATATTTTAGCACCAAATATCTGGAATATCTCTCGTATGAGAAGTGTGGTGGGTGGTGGGCTTTCACTGTGGTCACACAACCAGGACTACGGGGGTTGCATCCTCAGAGCTCACTGAATCATTTCATTTGGAAAAGACCACTAAGATCACCCAGTCTAAGCCCACCCCACCGTGCCCACGTCCCTCAGTGCCACATCCCACAGCTCAGGAACACCTCCAGGGGCAGTGACCACCACCTCCCTGGGCAGCTGTGCCACTGCAGCACCGCTCTTTCTGAGAAG
>NW_011102394.1:0-333 GCF_000146605.3 Meleagris gallopavo | reverse complement strand
GAAAGGGGGTGAGGATAAAAGTCTTGCAGGAAAAAGGAATATAAGGTGGCACCACTCCAGTAACTCCTCAATACTTAGATATAAAATGATTTGGGCAACTCTGTCAAGAGGGATTTCTAGTGTGTTAAGGTCCTCACCCCCACCTTAAGTGACAGCTCTGCATCTGGAGTTATCAAGAGTAGTCCAAACGTTAAGAGACAGCTTCCTTGTCTCATGGCTCAGCCAGAGAGCCATATAGCCTCTCCCTGGCATCCACACAACGTCAGCACATTAAGCTTGTGACTATTCACAGCAGAAGGCATTCACACGTGTGCCCTCCGAATGAGACCTGAG
>NW_011102393.1:0-390 GCF_000146605.3 Meleagris gallopavo | reverse complement strand
GCATTGCAACTGCTGCATTTTCTCATTTGTTTCTGAGCTCGCAGGCAGTGTGCAGTCAGGAGCCCTGGGGTGGTGATTTGTTCACAGCAGGGACGTGCCATGAGTGTGTCAGTGCACACACACACACACACACACACAAGCAGTGCCTCTCACCAGAGCTTTCTGGCCCTGCAGCTGAGAAGTTTTGTCTCTGGGTGCCCTTCAGCCTTAGGTTCTGCTGCACCTGCATAATAAGGGCTTAATTACTCTTAACTGTAATGGAACTGGACTAACACACTTGCGGGCAATCCAGAAGTTAAAAGATAGCTAGTGTGTGTTGGCTGGTGTGGATCAGTGTTCTGCAGGAGTCCCAGACAGCTGTAGGAAGAGCTGTCTCCTTCCCCAGGTTAG
>NW_011102392.1:0-629 GCF_000146605.3 Meleagris gallopavo | reverse complement strand
TAGCAGATATCTCTTGATTAAAATTACCCTCTAAATTAATAAGTGTTTGCCAGAGGGAAGGAAAGCAATGTTCAGTTAATATGCAAATACACAAACCAACCAAAGGAACAACCTCCCAGCTCCCCAGCAAATTTGGGCATTTGTTAAACAAGACCTAAATTAACACAAAACATAGATCTCTAATTATAACAGAACCTGCTAGATAAGGGGCTTTGTCATTTGTTTTCAGAGCATGAATGTAAAAGGCAGGAATGTTTTTTCAAGGGTTTCCTTGGTCCAGAGGGCAGGAACAAAACTGGTTCCGTGCACTGCTAGCATTTGACTCCCTTCAGCTTGATTCACAAGGCTTTTCTGGTGAAAAAGGTATAAAATGATGGTGAAAAAGGTATAAAGATCAGGCAAAGGATGACTGAACTATAAACAGAATCAAGTCCCTGATTGGGACCTGATTGTTTCAGTGTCTTTTTTTTTTCCCTTTAGTACTTGGACAAAACTTCTCAGTAGCAAATTATCCCTGTTTTGTGGTTACCATGAACAGCAAGCACACAGTTAGCACAGAATGAGGTCCAAACTATTAGAAGCCTCCACTCAGCTCCTTCTAAGCCACTATGCCACAAAACAATCTACAG
>NW_011102391.1:0-893 GCF_000146605.3 Meleagris gallopavo | reverse complement strand
TGAACTTACTGCTTCTCAAAGTTCCACCTGTAAAAAGAAAAACAAAACAGTAATACCTATTGAACAACAAAGCATCACGAGGACTGACATCTTTGATCTTCTGTCTCATCTGGCCCAGGAGGAAACATGACAACTTCCTGAGAAGTGTGCTACACACTTGTAGTTTGAACCCAAATGAAAACAGATGGCTTTCTCAAAGAAATGATAAATTACTCTGTTTAAATTTGTACAGTTTCTATTTTCTTCTCTTAAGTTGCTGTTTCCTAGAGCTAGATGTGTAAGACTGAATATATCTTACTGCTTTTTGCCAGGTTAAAGTCAGAAGGCTAAACATTTTCAACAAAGTTCTTAGTTGTGAACTGAAGAATGCGTCTGTTTTGATCTGCCATTTTCTTCAATATCAACTTTGAGAAAAAGAGAGGTTCAACACAGTGAGGATATTTTTCCTGATGAATTGGTGGGCATTGGCACATATGCATACATTTTCCCTTCTCACTACAGCAAAAAACAGAGGGTGAATTTAAGCTACGTGCAGATAAGCATGTGGGAAAAAGAAACGTATTATCTAGCATTTTAAAGTTGCATGCTTTTTACAGTTTTCTTTGATTTTTTTTTTTTAAGGTGATCACAGATGAAGAAAAGCATAGTTCTTCAAAAAGTAAGGAGTTGAGGTAAGAACCTTAGCATCCTTGGCTCAGCATGGCTTCTATTGACACCAACTTAACATCTGGCTGTTTCCATTTTTAAAAAATCTTGTTTCCATTTTTAAAATTCTCAACTCCCAAAGTGGGTGCAGAAACTATTTAAAGGTTTTCATTCGTATCACACACGAGTGAAAATAACTCTCCACAGCTTATCTGCACAAGACAAGAGAATCTGAAACAGAAATAAAA
>NW_011102390.1:0-702 GCF_000146605.3 Meleagris gallopavo | reverse complement strand
CTTACTTTTCAACAAGCTACAACTACAGAGCAAACATCAAGACAGAGATCATAATCAAACTTACAGACCTTACAAAAAGCTTGCATATCAGAAATGAGCTAATAACGCACTGGAAGGCAAAATAATTATTTAAGTTTCAGGAAATGGGGGGTTGTAAAGGCATTCAGAAGACCACAAGTAGTTAGTGGAACAGTTGTTAGTAGAAGAAGCAGTGACATCCAAACTACTTCTAGGACTGATTCTGAACAATATACCAAGATGGATTACAAAACAGATTTCACGATCTGAATGTCTAGAAACAATCATCACTAAAAAAGAACAATTACAGATGAAGAGGAAAAAAACCATAATTAATGCAGCTACAGCTTCACACAATGGTACACATCACTCTCTGAGTAGAGAAATACAGCATCCCTTACCAAAGAATCCACTGTGTGACCATCAGAATCGTGCTTGCTAAGGCAAATGGCAAACTCAAGCTTGTTACGAGGCTTCAAAACAACGTTATCCAAAGCCACGGTAAAAGTAACCCAGAGATCCAGGTTTTAGGAAACTAATGCCTCACCCATACTCAGTAAAACAGTGCACTTTGAGAACAATTTGAACACTCGTTGTTTCAATAAAGCATCCAAACATAACTTTAATTACAGTCAGGTAAACAGCATGCAGCCTCTGTAATGGGAGTAGACAAAATCACCCCAC
>NW_011102389.1:0-488 GCF_000146605.3 Meleagris gallopavo | reverse complement strand
ACAGGAGGAGGCACCTGTGGCTTGCCATCAAGCCTGCAGTCCCATGCATTTTTGTTCAGTGCAGTCATACTCCCTTGCAAACATAGAAAAGAGAAAAGCTGTAGTCATAATGGACACAATAATAAATGTTCTGCCTATCCAGAGCTGTTCTGCCCAGCAAAAATCATTTGTTTGTCTCACTGACTGTAATTCCACTACAGAATGTAAAGGGTTAATGTATTAACAATTATGCATAATTGTTGCATAAGTTTTTCCACACGTGTATGTTTCTTTGCCATCAGAACTTCAGTAGGTGTCCATCCGTGGCAAACACCCAATAAGACAGTAGGGAACACTGACAAAGGGAATGGAGCAAGTTGCAGGCTTCCTGGTTTTACTGCATGGAGCCAGTGCAGATGGAAGCATAATGCAAACCAGTCTGCGGGGCTGAACTGCCACCCCTGTGCTCAGTATGCTCACAACCACTATCTCCTTGGATAAGGCTATTA
>NW_011102388.1:0-575 GCF_000146605.3 Meleagris gallopavo | reverse complement strand
AACAAAGCTGCATGGGAGAAAACAATAGGCAAATAACCGACAAAAGTAAGTGCTTTCTTAAAAGAACTGTGAAAACTCACTTGGAATGCTGCATGCTTAGCAGGTTCCATCGAGGTTACCCGTGTCATTGTTATAAACGTGTAGGATTTTTGAACTTAACACTGACTGCATTTTGTAAGAGTTTTTGCTTCCATTTTCAATGTGATTTGACATGTTAAAGCATGATTCTTTTTTTCCTCAGTCTCTTTCAACGCCTGGATACAAAATCTAAAGATATTTCCAAAATAGCTGGAGACATCACGCAGGCTGTATCTCTCTCACAAGGAATTGAAAGAAAGAAAGTTATCCAGCACATCAGGGGGATGTATAAAGCAGAGCTGAGTGCCAGCAGACATTGGCAGGAGCTTGTTCAGCAGCTCACGCATGATCGGTAAGTGGAGAGGGGGAGACACTTAATGCCTGATGTGCACTTCATTCTACTTAGATGACTGAAATGTAGATTACATAAAATTAGAATGACTAATCTGTTAATCATTTGATGGTTAAAGACCTGTGAAATACTTCTGATTTATTTT
>NW_011102387.1:0-343 GCF_000146605.3 Meleagris gallopavo | reverse complement strand
TGATCTCAGAGCGTACAACACATATAGTGCAAAAGAAATGAAGAGTATGCTGAGCTATGATTGCACTCAGTAGGTATCCATCTTCATCCAGCAGCATTTTGCCAAACACCTTAAAGTGTTTCTGAAAAGTAAAGAACAAATTATTTGGTTGCCTTTTTTAGTGTTAGAAGCATGGTGGTATTTTCCAAAGACTAGAACAAGCCATACTTTTCTCCTAAATATTTCCCAATGACTGAAGTAAGGAGAAACCGTGATTTTAGCAGATAGGAATAAAATCATACTAAAACACAAGACTTAGCTGAAGGAGCATCAGGCTGCTACTTTTTATAAATACCAGAAATGA
>NW_011102386.1:0-441 GCF_000146605.3 Meleagris gallopavo | reverse complement strand
GGATGACACCGGCTGGGAACATCGTCCCAAATACTTGATAGCACAGAGTACATGGTCTCATGGCTGGAGACATTAATCCCCATCTGTCAGGTGGAGCAGTGCCTGCTATGAAGTCAGCTGGCCCTATGCCCAGGAGTGCAGGTGCCTGGCAGTAACAAGTTAGGGCCAACACGCAAAGCCTGTGAGTAGCCCTGCATCTGCAGGACATGCTGCTCACATGCCACTGCTGCAACTTCAGCCAGAGAGGAAATAAAATACTGCAAATAGTACAGGAGACTGCTTAAATTTTTTCCTCTAATTTCTAATCCTCAGCAAAAGCAAGACAGTGGATACAGTCTCTTGAACACACACACTCACAAAAAGCATAATAATTGTTGCTTTTTGCTAAGAAATACCAGCTTTTATCCATGTGCTCACAGCAGCAATCTGTGCAGTGAGTTG
>NW_011102385.1:0-724 GCF_000146605.3 Meleagris gallopavo | reverse complement strand
ACTGGCTGACAGCTACAACGAGCCCTGCGTGCGCCACGTCGCCCCGACTCCACCGTGGTGATCCAACCCCGGCCACCGTGGTCACCTTCCCGGGCCCATCCTCAGCTCTTCCCGCAGAGCTCCGTGGTTGGCTCAGCAGGAGTGCCCGCCGTTGGATCTGGCTTGGGTGGCACCTTTGGACGTAGTGCCGGCTTTGGGGGCTATGGAGGCCTGGGAGGCTATGGAGGCTCTTATGGCCTTGGGGGCTTTGGGGCTATGGAGGCTTTGGCAGCTGTGGATACGGTGGCTTGCGCCGAGGTCTGGGATACCTCAGCGGCAGCTGTGGGCCCTGCTAAGCACAGCAGTGCCTCTGTCTGTGGTTGAAGGAGAGCTCTGGAGAAGCTCCTGAAGAAACATGTCCCCACCTGATGCCATGAGGAAGGCTCCCCTTTGGAAGTGCTGGGCTCTGGCACTTGGACACCTCATACTTGCATGGAGACCAGCACTTTCTTGCTCTGCTCCATCTTTGCTTCAGGACTCACTGCTCTGTGATGAAGCAGCCCAGTGCTGACTGCCTGCTCTTTTCCCTCTGACCTCTGCAGGGAGATGGGGACAGCCTCTGGCCAGGGGCTGTCCTTCTGCCACCTCCATCCTCTTCCCCTGAACTTGTAATAAAGGCTCTCTTGCATCACAGATTCCATCTCTGAGTTTTGCTTCACCCCTCTTGTGTCCCCAGTTCCCACAG
>NW_011102384.1:0-501 GCF_000146605.3 Meleagris gallopavo | reverse complement strand
CAGAACAGCAGGCGAGCTGCTAAAATAGTCTGCAGTAAAATCATTGCCTTCCGTGATATTCTTTACCAATCCTTTCCTTCCCCTTGACCTCCATTTGCTAGCTCAGAAGATATTAAGGTGTCAGCAGCCAAAAGAACCATTGGAGAAGGCTATAAAGGCCTTATTTACTTCTCAGACTCTTTCCTACTTAATTTGTTGGCATTTGTCAGTTGTGATACGACAAAGAAAGAGCAAGGGCCTTTTTTCCTCACAGATTTTAAAGAACATTTTTAAGCACTGTCTCCTGTATCTGTGGAGACTGTGGTTGAAATTGTAGCACAACATCTGGAATGGAGATAAAGTACTCATAGAAGTGGACTATGGAGGGATCACAAGAAGAACAGTGTAAAGCAGTACTCAATTATATACACATGAGGATCTTCACTGATTCCCATGTCTTCAACTTGAAACATTCATTTCCATTTCACAGAATCAGAATCATAGAGTAGCTGAATTTGAATG
>NW_011102383.1:0-544 GCF_000146605.3 Meleagris gallopavo | reverse complement strand
CAAAAGGCAAGGATGTCAAGAGATGATTCTGGAATGAATTTACCCTTGAAGCTCTGAAAAAAAGCTGTTTTGCAGTAGTGTACACACCGTTTCTGACTCCTAATTGTACTTACCTCCACTTAGCATTCACCACTCAATTCCTCCCTTCTCCATCCTCCTGGTCCAACTCTCCACTCTCTTCTCTCTGCCAAAAGATAAACAAGGACAAAAGGAGGCTAAAAAATGCATACTTGAAGAACACTGAATCCCCCACTGGAGAGGAATGGCATTCAAGCTGTACCAGATATGAAAGAAGAGGGAAGAACATTCTAAATGGGAAATAAATTTGAGATTTTTAAGACAAGGAATGGATTTTCTAAGTAGAGAGACAGTTTATTTCTCTATTTTCTAGAAAAAAATAAAAGTGTTGAGACTCACAGGTCCTTCCTCAGACATCCCGCAGAAATAAGGCAAAAGCTGAATTACTTGGGTCATACAAAACTTGACTAAAAAGACTGAGTTAACATCATTGGCATACATAGGTTTTTCCCATGGCTGCACTTAA
>NW_011102382.1:0-485 GCF_000146605.3 Meleagris gallopavo | reverse complement strand
AGACAGTGATGAAGGTGAGTAGCAGTGTTTGAATCCTCAAATCCAGATCAGTTTAGATGAAGAGCCATTCATCACAGGCGAGCTAGTATTAATTAAAGATAATTAATTTCTTAAAGATCTTTCTAAATATTCTGCTTCTTTCTCAGCTTTTGGCTTCTCAAATTTGAGACATTCCTGTTAAAACTTTGCACTCTTCTTGACGTTGCATTTTCTTACTTTAGTTTTAATTGTACTTTTTAGGGTGTACTGGCTTAGAAACAATATTGATGTTAGTTTAAGGAAGATTTTATGTACCATTTTAGCATGTATTTTTCTTCTATGTATGCTTTCTAAAATTTTTCTAAGAAAAATTTCTAGGAAAAAATGAAAGTAAGAAAGGGAGCTGGCAAAGAAGTACTTAGTGGGGAAGGAAGACCAGGTTAAACTTTGTATAGCACGTCTGGCTGACATAATTTCTTTCAGGCCAGAATTGAAACAAGCTTGTG
>NW_011102381.1:0-1312 GCF_000146605.3 Meleagris gallopavo | reverse complement strand
CTGAGCTCACTTGGACTTTGCGGCCAGGAGGTGCTAAGCGGCGGGTCTTACATTTCCACTACTAAATTCAGGTATGGAAGCACACTAACAATGGGAAATACGCCTGGTGTAGGAAAGGGGATGTCCTTAGCCGAGGTACTGGAAAACAGAGAGAAAATAGGTGAAACTGCAGATCTACTGATTAAAGTGTAAGCACGTGACACTAGACTTGGCAGGTTTGTGGGAAGGTCTACCTCCCTGCGTTCATATTTCAGCCATCATCCTTTGTACCAGAGGGGCTTCATCCGCTTGGCTTGCTGAATTGCAGCACGTTTCACATGCGTGGGTGACCTGTGCAACAGCGTCCTGGATCCAGACCGCGTTTCTATATCACATCTCATCCTCGGTGGCCTGAGGTGTCATGGGCACTCCGAGCTGGAAAGCATTCCCGCTCAAGGCTGTTGAGGCACTATAGAAGTTTGCCAAGCGAAGTTGTGGATGCCCTGTCCCTAGGAGCGTTCAAGACCAGGCTAGAGGGAGCTCTGGGCAGGCTGACTCAGCCGGTGGTATCCCTGCCCACGGCAGTGGGGTTGGAGGTGAAAGTTCTTTGACGTCCCTTCCTACCCCAGCCATTCCATGATTCCGTGTAATCATGGATGTAAACGGGCGCAAACCCGGAAGAGACCCTTTTGATCGCCGAAGTTTGCTGCTTCGGAGCTGCCCGAGGCAGAGCTGAGGCGGCTGATCGCGGGGTGCCCAGGGGATTCGCTCGGTTTTCCCTCATCCAGGGATTCCCGAGACATCGGAGCAGCCCGGCACCTCTCGCGAGAGCGGCTCAAGTGGCGGGGCGTTGCCAGGGTAGCGGCTCTCCGTCCCCGCCTCCCTCTCCCCCCTCTAATAAGTGCGTTGAAGCACACAGGCGAGGAGGAGGAGTTTTTGTCACTGTGAAGAGGGTGATTAGTGCGGTTGCGCCCCTGAACGACCTGGTAAAAGAGCGAGGGCGGATCCAGCACTATCAGAAACGGGACGGAGCTGTTTAGTCGCACTTGTTAAGGCTACTCTGTTTGTGCTAGTGCTAGTGGGTCTGCTGGATTGCCATGGCTGCGTCCCGGCGGAAGGCTACTGCCAGGAGACATGTGGAGACCCAGACAGAGGTCCCCTGCACACGTAAGAGGAAGGCTGTAGCCAAGAAGAGTGTGGAGACCCTGACTGAGGTCCCAAAACAGCACGCTAGCGTTCAGGTTGCTGGCTGCAACGAGTGCCAGAGTCTGGCCCTTGAAGTGCCAGGCGATGGAGGCAGCGCCTGTGTAAGGTGCGACCAGGTAGATGACCT
>NW_011102380.1:0-353 GCF_000146605.3 Meleagris gallopavo | reverse complement strand
CCCTTTGTGGTGCTCATCAGCATTGTCCAAAGCCTCTAGAATGCTGGGATGGCCGTGAGTCCCTGGGGTGCCCATGCCTGCTGCATCCTTGTGCCAGCCTGTCTTTATAGCAGTGACTGCTGTGAAGAGGATTTGCACTTATCTCCCCCTTTCCACCCTCCTGTCATTTGCCCCATCCTATGCCCAGCCCTGCTACGGGGCAGCCTGGGCTGAAGCTTTGCCCTGTACCCACTCCTGGCTGTCCCTGCCCTGTGGTTTTCCTATTTTCTGGGGGCTTGGGTCTTCCTGCACTGCTGTGTGATCCTGGGATGACTGGGCACAGTGCGTGCTGGGAGGGGAGAACAGGGCCCATT
>NW_011102379.1:0-402 GCF_000146605.3 Meleagris gallopavo | reverse complement strand
TCTTCTGTCAGTGTATTTTCGGGACTCCCTGATACATGCAAGGGGCTACAATGTCTTATCTGCCAGAAGAAGCAGAAGCCTTTCTGTCTCTTGTTACAAAGGTGTCCTCAGGCTGATGTCGCTGGGAAGCTGAACTCTTGTGGTCCATTGCTGGCCAGGAGTGCAAACCTCCTCAGAAGAGCAAACCACAACCTGTCAAGGTTTGCACCAAATCCTTTCAGCAAAGGATGCTGGTGTAATTCTAACACTACTGGCATTCTTCTGGCTTAGAAAATCTTTTGCTATTCAGAACTGAAGGATGTATGCAAACAGTTCCCTTCTTAAGAGCACGTGAGTGAAGTGTCCCTAACTGTACTGTCTGTGTAAAGCAGTCTTTCCAGTTGTCAGATCTGCCTGTATGCT
>NW_011102378.1:0-382 GCF_000146605.3 Meleagris gallopavo | reverse complement strand
TCTCACACGATGAGCAGAAGTGTCCTTCACCAGAGTATTCCCTTTTTGCTCCTCTGCAGTTAGGTTTCTATGATGTAGCAATGCTGTGCCTTCTCTTCTTCTCTCAGGCATCTCGTGCCAGGTGTAAATAACTGATCAGCCTTATTTGTGACTAAGTGGGCTGACCTATGTAGCAAAAGGATGTCACTGAAGCTTATTAAGTCCAGGGGACGATCTGGGATCTAAGGAGGTTCACGACACTTACTGCAAACAATTCAGAAATTTTCAATTCATAAACTTACAAATGTGTCAATGCTACAGTAAGTAGTTTAAAAAAATTAAATTGAGGCAGTACTGTTATTCAGTGAACAAAACATGCAAGCGAGTATACCTAATTCTTATA
>NW_011102377.1:0-492 GCF_000146605.3 Meleagris gallopavo | reverse complement strand
ATTCAAAAGTCCAAATGCAAGCACTTTAACTGTCAGCCTATGCTAATACCCTCTTATGGGAAAATACAACCTGACTTTGGAACCATTCATCAGTCCTTAGAGAGACTAGCAAACATTTTAAGCCTCCTTACAGAAGACAACATGAACCACAGATCAGCTCAGCATTCAGTATACAATAGGGAGTTCAGCCTTCCATAGATAGTCTCTTCATGGCTCTAGGATGCTACTGTCTCTTCTCTGGTGAAGATGCTCCATTGCTTTTCTACTTCCATGCAAGTGCATTCTGATTCATCTGAACAGTGTTCCGGTAGGTTTTCCCTTGTAAATCTGACCAGGCTGCTTCTTAGAGAGAAAATCTCACAGAATTGGTGAACAGACTAGTGAAACACTCAACCTCACAACACTTACTTAGCTAGACCTCTGTCAAATTACAGACCTACAAAAATTTACATGAGCCTCACTAAGCTCCAGATGCAGCACACGTTAATAGCA
>NW_011102376.1:0-441 GCF_000146605.3 Meleagris gallopavo | reverse complement strand
ACAGATTAAAAGTATTAATATGAGTGTACGCATATCACTAGCTAGCACTGGGGAGAAAAAGGCCCTTCTTGACATTGAGGACAGGTGAGGTCAGTAATGAGCACAAAAGAAAAGTAGAGTATTCAGAAAATACGGAAGTACATTTTTTATATTACTGTTTGCTATGACAGCTCTGAAGCAAGTCAGACCACTGATGTGGAGATGGCCACTAGACAAACACTGGAAAAAGATATAAAAAAAAATAAAATTAAAAAAAAAATTCAACATATCCTCTTTCTGTGATATTTTCCTTTCATTTCATTTAAACTTATTCAGGTCAATTTTGTTTAAAGCTAAGAAACCGATGACGAGGGAGCCTTGTACCATCCTTTCACACTGTGAACAAAACTTGTAAGAAAGAGTAATATTTAACACATGAAATACAGGAAGAGAAACAAAGCA
>NW_011102375.1:0-581 GCF_000146605.3 Meleagris gallopavo | reverse complement strand
TGGGGAAAATGCATAACTAAAGGTGGTGACTATGTTGAAAAAGAGTGCTTTGCAGCTGAGAATTTGCTCTATCAAATAGTGTTATTGTGCTCTTTGTATCTGTTGTCATATCTATGGAAATAAACAAAAGGCATTACTTTCAGAGTAGCCTATAAACATCTGCATACAGTAGCACTATAGATATAAATACTGATAGATACAGCTATACACCAGTGTGTATCTATACTGATATAGAGCTCTGCCTAGATATATAGATACATATAAGCAGAACACACTCTTTTAGTTAAAATTGTCATGGGAGATAGAATGATTCATCCTTCCAATAACCAACATATCACTTGACAAAAAGTCCTAGAAAATAAAGGATGGTCTTTTGTGATTGATTTTGTGTTTCCTTCCCACAGTCTAAGCTGGCTTTCAGAAGCATAAATGCTAATTATTTTTCCCACACACATGAAGGACAAAACATATCATCAGGAATTCAAAAACTGACACAAAGTAATATCCCTTTATACTTGCTTGGAGGCCACACATGGCTTTTTATGCAACTCATATGTTGGTTATTGGAAGGATGAATCATT
>NW_011102374.1:0-623 GCF_000146605.3 Meleagris gallopavo | reverse complement strand
GTATAGAAATCTTCTCAGCATGTGACTTCAACCGTTGTAGTTTCTTGTGCACGGACTCTGAATGATCGCTCAAGTTGAAACAGCACATTCCTTCAACATCCTGGCATCCATGTCCTGGGCTAGTAACAAAAGCCTATAGCAGCTCTGTTTCGCAGCACTGCATGTTGTATTCCATCCACATCCATCAGCAGTTCTGTCAGTAGCTGTGAAGTCACATGCTGAGAAGATTTCTATACAAGAAGACCCATTCGCAGAATGGCTGTGGGGATTGTTCGGGAACTGGGGCTCCTGGCTGATTGCTATAGTTAAAGGACTTGGTTTAGCCTTCGTCGCTGTACTTATAATCGTAGCTTCTGTACCCTGCTTTATAAATTGTATCCAGAGATGTTTGCAGAGAGTAATGGATGCGACATTTGAAAGACGTCTCGCGTACCATCAAATGATAGATAAGCTATAACTTGTAGGCGTTACGAGCTATACGGGATGTAACGGGGCAAGGCTTTCCTGCCATGGGGAGGGGGAGATGTAGGCGTTCAGGAAACTTCGGAATGTTACGGGACGGAACCTCCCCTGGCACGTCAGTAGTAGACAAAAGTAGGTGACACCCAAGAGAGGCGTTAACG
>NW_011102373.1:0-799 GCF_000146605.3 Meleagris gallopavo | reverse complement strand
GCTTCCGTTCATTTTGTTTTAAAGGCTCCCCCCTCCCTCCCTGGCTACTTCCCAGCTCTGTATTAAACCTCACATGACAAGTTGGAGGGGGACGGGACAGCTCGGAGGGCTCTGACGCGATGGCCCGTCCCTGCCCTGCCATTTGGACCCCCGCCATGGCAGCGGCACGGCACTTGCTTACGCTTCGTAGTGAGTGAGGATTGGCCCCGGTGGAGCCCTGCGGTGGGGATGCGGAGGTGCTTGCTGGTCCTGTAGATGAATGTCGTTAGCGCTGCATGTTCACCTGGTTCCTGCCCCCATCTGTTTGCATAATGTGGTTATATTTCTTTTTGGATCAGGTATTCAGTACACAGCCCAACTGCTGTGTATAATGTCTGAAGGAAAATTGCCAAAAATCCATGTAAGTTTTGTTTGGCTTGCTCTGGTTTGTGCCTAGCCCCCTTTTTGTGCGCTGTCCGTTTCATTTGGTGTTGTTGCCGGTCTCTCTCTGTGCTGGTGGTGGTGGTGGGAGCCGCGATGCTCTGTGTGCAGTGTCTGCTGCATGTCCATGTCCTGCCTGTGCTGTGTGTGCTGCGGGGACAGCATGGAGAAGGGACACAACGGGTGTGCTCAGTCCTGACTCTGCCCAGGCATGGTGCTATGTTCCTTTGGGAAAGGGGATCACAAGGAAGTGCAGGAACATGCCTAGGGCTGCACAGTGAACTAATGACACAACAGGAGTGCTGACAGCAGATCCTGTGCCGCCGCTGCAACTACCTAACGGACCCCGTCCTCTTCATTACCAATAACGTAGTACATA
>NW_011102372.1:0-808 GCF_000146605.3 Meleagris gallopavo | reverse complement strand
GCTTCCGTTCATTTTGTTTTAAAGGCTCCCCCCTCCCTCCCTGGCTACTTCCCAGCTCTGTATTAAACCTCACATGACAAGTTGGAGGGGGACGGGACAGCTCGGAGGGCTCTGACGCGATGGCCCGTCCCTGCCCTGCCATTTGGACCCCCGCCATGGCAGCGGCACGGCACTTGCTTACGCTTCGTAGTGAGTGAGGATTGGCCCCGGTGGAGCCCTGCGGTGGGGATGCGGAGGTGCTTGCTGGTCCTGTAGATGAATGTCGTTAGCGCTGCATGTTCACCTGGTTCCTGCCCCCATCTGTTTGCATAATGTGGTTATATTTCTTTTTGGATCAGGTATTCAGTACACAGCCCAACTGCTGTGTATAATGTCTGAAGGAAAATTGCCAAAAATCCATGTAAGTTTTGTTTGGCTTGCTCTGGTTTGTGCCTAGCCCCCTTTTTGTGCGCTGTCCGTTTCATTTGGTGTTGTTGCCGGTCTCTCTCTGTGCTGGTGGTGGTGGTGGGAGCCGCGATGCTCTGTGTGCAGTGTCTGCTGCATGTCCATGTCCTGCCACCGCCCCAGCGACGCTGTGCTGCGCGGGGACAGCATGGAGAAGGGACACAACGGGTGTGCTCAGTCCTGACTCTGCCCAGGCATGGTGCTATGTTCCTTTGGGAAAGGGGATCACAAGGAAGTGCAGGAACATGCCTAGGGCTGCACAGTGAACTAATGACACAACAGGAGTGCTGACAGCAGATCCTGTGCCGCCGCTGCAACTACCTAACGGACCCCGTCCTCTTCATTACCAATAACGTAGTACATA
>NW_011102371.1:0-480 GCF_000146605.3 Meleagris gallopavo | reverse complement strand
ACGATCCAGCAGTGGTCTGTGGAGAAACTGCAGTTGTTACATTCAAAACAAAAACTCTTTGCTCTATTCCATGAAACAAGTCTTTGTGGCTGCTGGCACTTGCTTTCAGCCATTTCGTGCAGTTTCATAATGCCAGAAGCTGAAAACCACCTGCTACAAGGAGACTTATTGCTCAGCCACATTTCAGCAAGGGTCCTTGAGGTGCTATCAACATCACTGAAGTGAAACATCAGCGAAGGCCAAGTTGTTATCACAGAATGCACTGTTACTCACAGCAATGGTTGTTTGGAAGGCAGTATCTCTTCTGCAGAATTCCTGAACTGCATCAATGTGCATAAGACTCGTGTAATAAATTGCTATTTTTTCCAGCACTTAAAACACCAAATTGCTAAATTCCCAATTTATCCGATCCTCAGTTATGTTTTTGCCTTTAAATGTTTATCTTAGCAGCTATCAAGGTGACCTGAACTTGCTGGCCAC
>NW_011102370.1:0-619 GCF_000146605.3 Meleagris gallopavo | reverse complement strand
TGGCTACAGAAACACATATGGAGAGGACATGAAAACAATACGGTGATATTAGTTAGTCTTATAGACATGGCTTCAGTATGTTACCAACCAAACTGTTGCCAATGGAAAGCAGGAAGTTTTTGGAGTGCTCTGAAGAATCATAAGGCATTTGCTTTGCTGATGTTTAGAGAAAGCTTCCTCTGCATGTAAGGGGCTATGAAATGATTAGACGTGAGCACAGTTACTTTTACTTGATGACGTTCGCCTAGGACGAACTGGTGATGGAAAGAAAACTTTTTTTCAAGCAAACAAGAGGGACTTGCAACTGCTGGCACTGCCCTGTGGGATCGCAGTGAGACAGGTTAAGAACAAAATCCATGAAATTCTGGAAGATCTATGGAATGCAACAAATCGAAAGATACCAAGAAAATCTGTAGTGCTTCACTTGGTAAGTGAATAGTTAGGACAACAGAAAGAGCTGTAAGAAAACAGAAATTATCCCTTAGAATATAAATACTGATAAAAGGTTTCTGTCAGAGCTGCTGTTGAAACTGTTGACTTAACCATATTGCAGTATTTCAGTATAAATAATAAAATTGAGATATTTATTTAGTTAGTACTTGGCAATGCCTGTAAATAG
>NW_011102369.1:0-492 GCF_000146605.3 Meleagris gallopavo | reverse complement strand
GAATGCAAATACGTGCACGTCCTGCATCTGAACTCCTGTGAGTGTTCCCTAAGATTGCACACGCTGACACCTGGCCAAGGTGGCACCGACCTGAGGTCCCAGCAGTTCTGCTCCCTGAGAGGCTGAATGATGGAACAGATGAACTTCTGCACGTGCTGCTGACCTCTCCCACAGCAGAGATGCTCAGGGAAGCCTGCCTCACTGCCTGCACGCATTAGAAGTGCAAAACCTAATTATGACTGAAAGACGGCTGCCAGCAGCTCCTATAGACTTTGTTTCAGGTCTGAGTGACAACAAGGAAACTGTGAACATCAGTGCTTTGGAGGGAGAACTGCTTGACAGGAATTCTCAAAGTTCCTCACCAGCAAATGATCATTTTATAAAATTATTTTTATTTTCTCCCAGCTTCCTTAATAATAAATATATCTCAAGAAAGAGCAGAGTGTGGGCACAGGTAGAAGAACTACGAGTTATTTCTGAGTTGATTTTCAA
>NW_011102368.1:0-366 GCF_000146605.3 Meleagris gallopavo | reverse complement strand
TGTGCTGCACTGTGGTGCAGTTCTGTAAGGGCTGAGGCAGGCGAGCAGATTTCTGAGCTGTGCCTTGGGGGGCAGTGTGCGGAGGAGGGCTGCAGGTGGCCCAGACAGCTCCGCCTGGGGAAGGAACAGCATTGACTCAAGGGGAAGTTGGTTGGTTGCACGGAAGCGTTCGGCAGTGCCTAGATGGGAAGGTTTAGCAGCAGGGTTCAGCTCACGCAGATAATTGCTGCTTAGAGCAGTGGGCTTAGAAGAAACTTCTGTTTTTCTCAAGCTCAACTTGTGTGCAGAAGGGTGCATCAGCACAACATTGCAGCAGTTATCCCTCCAGAGGCTGGGAACTGCTTTCTGCCAGAGGTCCTGCAGAAA
>NW_011102367.1:0-748 GCF_000146605.3 Meleagris gallopavo | reverse complement strand
AGCAAACGGTGTGGCGAGCGGCAGTGCCGCTCGGTCAGGGCGTGGAGAACGCCGAGGATAACGGCTCTGCCTTACACGAACCGCTGCAAAGAAGGCGTCGAGAACGTCGGCCTTTTCCTTACCCTCGGCGCTCACGTTCCCTGCTGCATGCGGTAAAGGAGGGAGATTCTCTCCTTTGACTGTTAAGATACGTGTTAAAAAAGGGTTTTCGTCTCTTCTGCCGAGCTGAGTTTGTGGGAATCAAATGTTGTTTCTGCATTAGAATTGGATAATATATATTTTTTTATTTCGTGATCTCCGCTGTCATAGTTCTTTTTGGGAGTCTTTCTGCTTAACTTGGGGAAGATCTCTGATAGTTTACGTCGCTTATCGTTTAGATGACCCTTCCCAGGGACGCACGCTCTGTATATAGGTGTATATATGTATATTTTGTCATACACACTGCAAGAATATCCTGCACCAGATCAAACCAGAGAACAAGTCATGGCATCCCCGAGGAAGCGCCTGAAGAAACATCGGAAGGCCTGGCATCATCCCCCGCCCTGGTGATCCTTGTTTAACGAAGACTTGGAAGCAAATCACCATATCAATACGACAAGAAGAGCACTGAGACATCTTGGAAACAACAGGATGGCGACTGACTGACACCAGATAACAAAACAAATTAACAAGTAAATAACAAATGTAAATCCTCTGATAAGATTGTGAACCTGGAGTACCCAGCCAGTGGGGAAACAGGGGAGAGGGG
>NW_011102366.1:0-615 GCF_000146605.3 Meleagris gallopavo | reverse complement strand
CCTCTGCCAGCTCCCTCAGCACACCCTCGGGTGAATCCCATCTGGACCCATGGACTTGTAACAGTCCAGGTGGAGTAGCAGGCCTCTAACTGTTTCTATCTGAACCATGGGGGTTTATTTTGCTCCCCATCCCAGACTTACAGGTCAGGGGGTGGAGTACTCCAGGATAATTGGTCTGGCTTTTACAGACAGATGTAAAGAAGGCATTAAGAACCTCAGCCTTTTCCTTGTCCTCAGTGGTCACGTTCCCTGATGCATCCAGTAAAAGACGGATTCTCCTTATTCCTCCTCTTACTGTTAATACACTTGTAAAGAAGTTTTTTTCTCTTTTACCCCAGTGGCCAGTTGAGTTCAAGTCGGGCTTTTCCCTTTCTAGTTTTTCCCCTATGCATCCTAACAACTTCTTCATGCTCTCCCTGAGTTGCCTGTCCCTTCTTCCACAGGAGGTAGATTCTCTTCTTCTTCTGGAATCTCAGAAAAAGTTCCCTGTTCAGACAGGCCAGTCTTCAACCCCACCAGCTCATCTTACAGCACAGGAGGACAGTCCTGCCTCTGTGCCTTTAGACTTTCTTCTTGAGAAGTGTTCAACTTTCCTGGACTCCTTTACTCTTCAGG
>NW_011102365.1:0-548 GCF_000146605.3 Meleagris gallopavo | reverse complement strand
TTTTTTTGCTTAAAAAAGTGTTTTTTAAGTGATCCTTGATTCTGGGATATGTTTCCTTAAGATAGAAGAAATTCCCCATCTGCAGATGGAAGGAAAATGTTAAAAACATAATTGGGTAAGACTGTCTGAGTGTCCAGGCAGCTCTGGAAGCTGTGATGTGACACTCAGCTGAATGTGGTATTGGAGCACCTTTGGGGCAAATGGGTTGGCACAGAGAAAGGATAACACAGGGTTCCCTGCATACACCAGTCTGGAGCTCTGTCTTGGTCATCTCACAGAACCCAAGCAGTCTGAATAGTGCTGAGAAAACCCCAGAGCAAGTCGAGATGCTCCATCGCCTTCATGAGATGCATCCAGTCTCAGTCTCACAGAACCAGGTTGTACAAACCCCCGTAATGGCATTAGGTTGAACTTCCAAGCCAATCCCAGAAGTCAGACAGGACCTACATGATTTGCCCAGCATCCCATGCAGATGCAGGCACAAGCCCCAGCCTATCTGTACAAACAAGCCAGGCTGGTTTCATTGGAGACCATGCACAACAGGAGAC
>NW_011102364.1:0-823 GCF_000146605.3 Meleagris gallopavo | reverse complement strand
TCCCCAGGGCTGAGCAGAGGGGAAGGATCACCTCCTTTGACCTGATGGCAACACTTCACTAATACAGCCCAGGATTCTATTCACCCTCTTAGTAGCATGGACACATTGCTGACTCATGTTCAATTTGGTGACCACCAGGACCCCCCAGGCCCTTTTCTGCAGAGCTGCTCCCAGCTGGGTGCCCCCAGCACGTCATCGTGCCTGCAGCTGTTCCTCCTCCAGACTTTGCATTTCTACTTGCTGAACTTCATGAGGTTTCTGTCAGACCATTTCTCGCTCCCAGCCATCTTAGATGGGAATCTGATGGCATTCTGACTGGCTTCCACAGGATATGAGGATGATGCCAGACAGCTCTCCACAGCAGCAAATGAGCCACCACATCAGGATGGAGGCTGAGCCTCAATGCCAGGCTGGGGCTCCCTGCTGGCAGCAACCCCAAAGGGCCACCATGGGGACAGGTGACAACTGGAACCCCACAGCCAGGCCCATGGCACAACCTTGGGAGCTGGGCACGAGGACACAAGGCAGCCTTCCGTTCAAGGTAGAACAAAGATCAGAGCTTCTTATCAGCACCATTGATCAGTACAACTGCTGTTTGTTACAAATCACATCGTGAATTCTTTGAATCGGAAGCTGTAACAACAAAGGGCCATATGTTTCCTGCTTTTGCAGGTCCTGTGGGGAGCTGGAGCAGGAGAAGAAATGACTCTGAATACTGTGTAGCTGAAAAAAAGCCAATTCCCCTCCACCTTGAAACTGACTTGAGCCCCAGTATGGGACACCAGGCCCAGCTGCAGCCCCTCACCGGCCATGGCCAGCCCTG
>NW_011102363.1:8593-14837 GCF_000146605.3 Meleagris gallopavo | reverse complement strand
GGTCAGAGATAGCAGGGAAGCTCCAATGATGGGTTTCTCATTGCAGGTGCGGGAGCTGGAAGGGGAGGTTGATGCTGAGCAGAAGCGCAGCGCTGAAGCTGTGAAGGGTGTGCGCAAGTACGAGAGGAGGGTGAAGGAGCTGACCTACCAGGTAAGGTTGATGGCATCTTTGTGTTGACATACCATTCTATAGGAACCCACTGCATTTCTCTATGAAGTCCAAGAGGAAATGTCATTTTATGGTGTGGGGAAAAACAATTCTCTCTCTTTCCTGCTTACCATCTTCTTTAGTCTGAGGAAGACCGGAAGAACATTCTTAGACTCCAGGATCTGGTGGACAAACTGCAGATGAAAGTGAAATCCTACAAGAGACAAGCTGAGGAGGCTGTAAGTACCATGCTGAGTGGGATCAAGGGTCATTTTCCAAGGGAAAATCACACAGTGGGTTATAAGCATGGAAATAGAATTAAGTTTGTGTAAAGTTTAGTTGTCAGCTGTGAGGCAGTGTTCGACTTTACAGTGGTGTCATAAATAACTGAGATTGAGGAGGCTTATATTTAACCATTGATAGAGTGCTGATAAGAAGACCATTCCTTAACCTGAAAAGATCTGACAGACCTCAAGATGTAGGGGCAGGAGAAGTGAAACGCTTGTCTTTGTTCACTACCAACACCCTTTCCCCACACAGGAGGAGCTGTCCAATGTCAACCTCTCCAAGTTCCGCAAGATCCAGCACGAGCTGGAGGAAGCCGAGGAGCGGGCAGACATTGCAGAGTCACAGGTCAACAAGCTCCGTGTAAAGAGTCGGGAGTTTCACAGTAAGAAGATAGAAGGGGAAGAGTGAGGATGTCGTGAGGCAGCAAAGCGGCATGAGGAGTGCACAAAATGTGAACCCTCTGTCACCTTTTTCTGCTATGTCTTTGTAACCATGTCAGTGTCTAGAGAATAAAGTCTGTAGATTCCTTTGCATACACAGCAGAAGCAGTGGTGCTATTTGTCAGAATTCAAGTCGCTACAATTACTAATGGGTGTGCTTTTTTTCAAATGATGATTCTAAGAACAATTAATGTTATGGAGTAGAACTCTAAATGTAACATTTATTGCCAACAGAGCAAGCAAAATTTTGCAGTACTATACAATGTTCCCCAACAATGCAATTATAAGTTAATATTTGAATTAGTTTCTACAAGAATAAATGTTTAAGAGTAAATAGCAAGAGGAACTCTTTTTTTTTTTTAATTTTTTAAACTTGAAATGGGAACAACTCCAGGAACTTGACAAGATGACAGGAATTGCTTAGCCTAACACTATGAAAAACAGTGAAACACCAAAAATGGTAGCCATTTGCACCTTCCTTTCACAGCTAAAAGCCAGTGTTCTTCAACCATAACAGAGAAAAAACTAAAACTAACAAACAAAAACACACGGGAAGGACAAAAATGAGGAAAATAAGGCTACACAGAAAATCTTCAAGGCACAGATGGTGCTACTGACTGCAGCTTTTCTCGGCAGTGAAGCAAGAGGTCTACACAGCCTTAGCAGAGAGCACCTCTGAATTGATTTACTCTGAAGCAAAGAGCATTATAATCCAGGTTGCTTGTAAAGAAACACTGTTGCTTCATTTACATGGAATAAGAGTTTTGCAAAGGCAACTGACTGTCAGGCTAGTGCAGCTAGAAATAAAGAATAGCCATCCTGGCAGCACGGGACCCTGGTGCATTGTGTATCTGCTAAGGCAGGCATATGTAACACACAGCCTATGGTCTGAATGCAGCCTAGCCCAGCTGTCCCTGCGGCCATCCCTGCCCCACACCATTGTGGCGGCCCTTCCCCTCAGCACCAAGCAGACCTCACTGTGCCATGAGCCCAGGGATGGGGTGCAGGGCAGGGACAGCTCACCTGATGGCCTGGCTAAACATCATCCTGCAAACAGCAAAAACATGCAGCCATGCCTTCCAGTTTATTAAGGAATTTAGGAATAGGTCTCAAGATTGTAAAAAAAAACTCATCAATGTTTTGGTTTATTTGCAACTCCATTTTCAGTCAACATAAATACATTATCTGCAAATTTTCAAATGGAATGTTTAGAGTTGGAAACAAAAATGTGACCATGTCACTTCACCAGACCATTACCAGTTGTCTTTTAACAGAGAGAAATACCCCTCACGTCACAGTCACGCCTCATTCACTTTTGGCAGTGCGTATGCTGGTGAACAACTGTTCTGAAGGATGAAGTACAGGAGGAGCAAAATGTCATCAAGCATCTCTGATGAGCACCTGGAGAGCTCACTGACAATTACAACCACTGCTATCGAACCAGAGTGATCTGTTTGTCCCACAGAAACAGGGTCTAATACCCTACTAGTTTTGTGGGAGTTTTTGTCCTCTTTTTAATACATTTTAATAGAGAAAAAAAAATTAAAATAAGTTTTGTTACTTTATATACATTAACTATATTGTCTACATGATGAGGGCTGCTCTGAAAGTAATGCTTCCTGTTTTATCATGTTGTCACACAATGTCAGAGGCAGATGTTGGTGGGATGGCAGTAGAGGCTGGACCTTCCCACCAATATCCCTTTACATTCTCTTGTTGTGCAGCAGATGGCAGGAGAGAGGCACTTTGACAAAATGGTGCCTGACATAGAAAAGCATATGAAGCAAAGGCCTGGAATTGAATTCCTCCATGAAGACAAAATGGCACATGCTGATATTCATTGACACTCATGAACATTTATGGAGAATAAATAGTGGATGTGGACAGTGGATGTGGAGTGGCATACAGTGAATTTGTGTGGTGTATTTCAGCAGTGATGACAGACAGTGACAGTGGGTCACCTCTGCTGGTAGATTATTACAAGTAAAGCATGCAGGCTTTTATCCACTGCCGGGAAAAATTCATAGTTGATGGTGGTGACAGTAGAAAACTTGTGTTATCTATTTACTCAAACTGTGTTATTGTGCTCTCTGTTTCTGTGGTAGTTTTTGTGGAAATAAATAGGAGGCTTTGGAACAACATACGTGTATGCAGGACAAGAAAGTTCCTCTTCACTGAGTGTGGCACAGGCAAGCCAAAACGCTGGAAACCCATGTGCTATAGCTATTACTAATATCAGTACAGGGACTCTTATGCCCTCTAGGTCCTAGCTAGCTCTGCATCACTGTTTCCATAGAACACTTCAAGGAGCTGTGAAGCTGCTGGAGAAAGGAATTGGAGTTGCTGCCAAAGAGATTCAGAGGAGGGAGTGTGAGGAAAGACTGGCACCGACCACAGCCAGCAGTGTACTTGCAGCACCAGAATTTGGGATCAGGAGGCTCTCTTTCTCCCAGGTACACTGAGGCTTAGACCTATGGAGTCCTCTCATGTTGTAACCAAATATGGATGTACTTTGCTAAGCAGCAACTAAATATATTGAAGGAGAAGATGACACCCTGTGTATGACTGCTCTTGAGAGACAGCATCTTTATGTGTGAAACTGTGAAAGTTGCATCAATGCCAGTGATATCTGGGATCCAAAGAAGTGAGACAGCCCCTCTCCATTCTCCCTTCCCCAGCATGCTCCAAAAAGACGTGAGATTCTTTCTTTCTAGACAAAATCTTTTTTTCCACACATTGACAGGCAGAAAAAGAACAATTTCTTTATTAAGATGCACATAACTCTAATCAAGCTCTTTTCATTTTGATAATGCTATGAAAAAATTTTCCCTTGGATATTAGCCCAAAGAATATTTCTACACTGTTCAGTTCCTCCTATGAGAATGACAAAGAATGCAAAGCTGCACGGTGCAGAAGAACACCCTGGGTTAATCTCCATCCATGCTGCATGAGAAACATCAGACACAGCGCTCTCCCAGAGGCTTGATTTTGTGCTAGCTTTTCGGTTCCTTTTTTTGCTTTTTTTTTTTAAGAGAAGATTATGCAAGCTAACTTACAAATAAGGCTTAATTCTCAAATCATATCAGTGTACTGCAACTGCGGATCAGTAAAACATGCAGAAATATTTCTAGGTCCATGGGTACCTTATTCAGCCTATTGACTGGCTAAAGAATACCCAATGGACCCAGGACCATAGTTTGATCCCTAAAATCCCTGATAAGACAATATTACAATGGCTATCCAAAACAAATTATGTGACCCACCTGTGAAAGAGTCATGAAGCAGTTGAAAATGTTAAGGCTTCTCATCTGTCAGCAATTATGTCTTAAGAATTTGTTACTAAATGCTCAGCTGGTGAAAGGTAACACTACAGATTCCCTGAATTATGACATCTCAATCCAGTTATCTGTTCCAAACTGCACTCTGCACTGCGCTGACCTGGCCTTACCAGTGAGCATCCCAGAAATGACTTCTTGGAATCTGAGTGGAAAATTAATGGCAGGGGTAAGGAAAATTAGTTACTCCTCCTTTGTGATTTGCTGCCATACATGGAGGACAGGAGTCATTTTGTGTTGACACACTATTTCTGGAGTCAGGCTGCTTTGACCTGGTGAGTGATGATGCAAAGGTAATTGATATTGGAAAAAACATGATTCCTACCAGACACCTCTTGTCAATAATGCTAGATTCAGCATTCCTGTTCCCAAAGCATGTCCAAGACAAGCACTCAGGCCACTGCTTAGACTCCACTAGCAGTGCCTTGTCAAAAAATTTCATTCCTCTCTATTGGCGGAGGAAGAGAGAAAAATAGAAAAGGCAAAGAAGAGGAAAAGGGAGAATGAGAGGGAGAGTGAAAGGTTGAGAAAGACAAATGCAGAAAGAAGAAAAGATAGAAATCCAGATGTATTAAGGGAGAAACAGACAGAAGGAGAGCAAGAGAAAGAAAGCAATGAAGTGAGAAAGAGAAAGGAAAAGATAGAAAACAATCAATAAAATATCATCTAGCTGTTGATACATGACCCCACATTTTGCATATGTTGCTTTTCATCAGCTTTGGGAGCTACAGCCTTGGCAGTCTTCATGCAGTTGGCTCACTGTGCAGGTAGTGCTGTTCCTAAGTATAGAATGTGGTTCAGTGGCAAAAGGTGAGATAAGAAGTATGCAGGAATGCAGAAGACTCTCTTGGCAGTGTGTTTAACAACTGGACCTATTCAAGAAGGGGGATCCACACTGCTTTTGTGAACCCAGTGTCCCTCCATCCATTTCATGCCCATTTCCTGACTATCTGAATACCTAATCATAGAATCATAATAGAATGCTTTGGGCTACATGGTCCAAACTCCCTGTCGTGGGCAAGGACACTTCAAATCTGTTTTCTGAATTTCTGCATGCCCTGCTACTGCAGAAGTAACGAGCAGGCAGGCTGTGCCTAGAGCCTCCTCACATTACAAGTCCCTGTGAACCATACTGCAAAAAAAATTAATTGAAAACAACAAAAGGGAGATGCAAATTGGGAAAGCACTGGTAGGGAAGTGGTAGCAGGTAGCATGTGGAACACTCCTGGGATACTCGAGAGGGTGGGTGTAAACAATGACACTTTCATTTTGCAAGCTGCTAATGCTTTTAGATATAGAATCTGAAGTGATCTTGATGGCAGATACTTTAGTGAGTGATGAGAGCATTACAGTTTAGGTCAAGCAGGAAGCTTTCCTTTCCTTCAGTGCTTGGAAATGTTAACACTTTCATCCTCTGATGGTATATGAAATCACAGCATTCTGAAATACTTTTTTATGTTTGTTCTATCCTGAAAGAGACCTTTCTTGGATAGCTACGAATCTGGTCTAAAGGATGGACTATGTCCACCACTACAATAGAAAAGTACTGCAATCATGTCAGTAAACAATCAGGATTAAAAAAAAAACAACTGCTTTCTAGGGGTGATTTGATGTTGTGGATGAACCTTCATGGCAATTACAGAAAAATCATAGAATCGTAGAATGGTTTGGGTTTGATGAAAAAGGTAATACAAGAACATCCTGCAATAGTTCTCTAAGTCAATGCATGGCACCTTATTCACAGAATCACAGAACGGCCGGAATTATTCTATTGTCAAGAGATGCTTTGAGTGATCAAACTTGTTTTATGATCAAAAGTAGTATGAAACTGTATCTGAGAAGAGTACAGCTACGGCAGAGATAAGGGATGAAATGCATGTTCTTTGCATTCACAGGAGGTCATCTACAACCAAGTGGTTGGACTAGACAATCTTTGAAGGTTCCTCCAATTGAATAATTCTATTCTATTCTATTCTATTCTATTCTATTCTATTCTATTCTATTCTATTCTATTCTATTCTATTCTATTCTAT
>NW_011102363.1:0-8573 GCF_000146605.3 Meleagris gallopavo | reverse complement strand
CTACTCTACTCTACTCTACTCTACTCTACTCTACTCTACTCAATTCAACTCTATTCTATATTAATTATCTGACCTTATGGCAATTCTGTTATTTGTCAGAGATTGCAACCTCAGAACCTTTTCTGGTCTATTCACTCTCTCATGTTAACACTATGCTAGTAAGACTAATCTCCCTTTGCTCCACAACATTCTTGTTCTTCAACTTCTTCTACCACCTGTTGTCTGTCTTTTTGCCTGTTCTACCCAGAGACTCCTAGCCTTCCCATCCCACTCCTCTGTAAAGGAGTTCCTCATCTCATTTGGTCAGTGGTGGAAGGGACATTCTTAATGTCATGTCCTCAGTCAGACTTCACTGTCCTTGATGTTTACTGAGAAGAGAGAAGCCCAATACCCCTTCAATTTTTATATTCATTCAGCACTTGTCCAGGTGCTGTTTTGAAGATGCTTCTCTATTTCACAAGTTGTGCTCACCTCTTCTAGGAGTCACAAACATTATGTGTGAAACATCACAAACTTAAGTAGCAGATTTTTCTATACTATGAAGTGCTACCACAAATGCACAGCAAAACTAAATCTTGAAGCAAAGTCTACAGAGTAAAATTAAGAGACAGTAAGATCATCACAGACTTTTCATGCTTTGGCGCTTGGTTCAGAGCAGTCTTCAGAAGTGATTCTTAGTCCCATAAATGACATCTTATTTTTGCCATGGAAAAGACACAAATGCCCCAAATTGCCCTGCACACATTTTCCCTAGATACATTCAAATTTCTGATACTTCTGTTCCTCAGTCTGTCCTCCTCAGAAGTTAAATAATTCTTCTTGTCATATTTCATAGTCATTATGAGATTAATTTATTTCTTATTTAAATTGTAGAAACACTTTAGACTAGATACTTCCCAAAGCTAATAAAAGCATGCACTTCATCAGTCAAGAGGAGAGATTTTAATAAGGAAAATGTGTCTTACCATCTCCAGAGTCTGGTGCCCAGCACCATCTTAGTGTTGGGGCGTGTTGAGATGAGAAGTCTTGCTCTGAAAGATCAGTGTTTCAGCAATTCTGCTTCTTTGGTACTAACATTCCTATGTTCTCTTGTTTTACGCAGAGGACAGCAGAAATGCTGCTGCACGGCAGGCTGGGCATTCCTTGTCAGCTGGTTCATCAACTACTCCCTCTTAGCCCTGCTCATACTGAAAGTGTGGCTGACAACAGCATTTGCAAGCTGCAAATCCCTGGGGGAATGTTTCTCATGTAAAATGTTGTACTGAATAAGCCATAGATTTGTATGATCTGGCCACTTTTTTTTTTTTAACTCTTCACTCTTCTGCCTCACAAGACTTACGTCTGGTACAGCTAAGTGCAAAGAAGAATAATACTGTTTGTTAAGGGGGAGTAAAATGGCTTTTTGAGTAAGGTTGGCAGTGTCTGCAGACACAGTGGTTCATATGCCGATTATTCAGAGTAGCCTACTCTAACAGCAAAGACCCAACAACCAGAATGATGTTTATTAATGGAATCAAGAGAAACATTATTTTTAACTTATAGCCATTCATGGAGCCATTTTTAGATCTTTAGATAATTTGACTCACATGGGAGATTTCTTGTGGATTTTTTTTTCTTTCTTTTTTTGGTGCAGTGAAGATTTCAGACACATTTAGAAAGCCAACAGATAGTCATGGTGTAAAATAAGAAAAGAAGGCCTCTGCAGAAAAGTTGTTTTTTCATTACAGAGAAATTAAGGACATTACCACAATTATTCACAGAATAGTTTTCAGGACAAATAGAAGAGTAACAATGTACCAGGAATAGACAGTACTTGCCACAATATTGTTAAAAGAATTAAACTGTGAAGAAAATTATTTCTTTCCTAAGACATATAACTGTTTAAATGCCAGAGAAATAGAAATGGTTAAGTGAAATACCAGGCTTTAGGAGGGGCTCAGGAGTGAATCCAAGAGTACATCCAAGCAACTTTAAAGTCTCTATCAATAAATACTGCTAAAAATTAGAAAATAAATAAACTGCATATGTACCAGCACAGCTTCTCTAAAATAAATTCATGGCTGCCAAGTCAGAGAGCATGGGCAGAAGAGTGTCTGAGTCACTGCTGGGTGCTTCGGTGCTCACACGAAGCAGTGATAAGATTGCCGTGTTCCTCCATCACTCCAGATACTGATAGATACCTGTCTTTGGGCAATGTGTTTCAACATAATCTCATCACAGGAACCTCAAATGTCAAACAGTAAATGGAATAGTTCACAATGCAGCATAATATTCAGTGGACAGTCATCATGAAGGTGCCTTTTTCTGCAGTAAAGGCAAAATTGCCCTCCTCTGGAGGGCCATGACTCGCAAGTCTCTACGTCCATAGAGCTAGCCTTGTACTGTCCTTCAGTACTAGCACACCAGCTTTCAAGAATCCCTCTTACTTTGATCACTCTTCTACCACCAAGGCAAGCACACAGATTGGAGCAACGCAGAGCATGGAGAAATGTTTGACCTGGCTTAACCCAGCAGGTGGCTGAGCACCATACAGTCTTTCACTCACTCCCACTCTTCCCACTGGGATGGGGGAGAGAATCAGAAAAAAAAAATATCCAAAGGATACTGAGATAGAACTATTTACTAAGATAGAGAAAAGGATAATAGTTATGACATATATACATGTATATATGAATGTGTATCACAAGTGACGCACAAGCAACTGCTCAACACCCCCTGACTGTTGCCCAGCAAGCTCCCAAGCAGTGGAAGAGAGCAAGATGTTCCCTCACCCCCTTCAAAACTCTTTCTTGCACGATGTCATATGGTATGGAATATCCCTGTGGGCAGCATAAGTCACCTGTCCTAATTCTGTTCCCTCTCAGCACCTTGGGCCCTTCACTGAGCATGGTATTGGCTCTGTACAGCACTGCTTAGCAGCAATTACAAACACTGGTGTGTTATCATCATCATTTTTATGCTAGAACCAAAACGTAGCATTGTTCCAGTCACTCTGAAGAAAACAATTCCATTCCAGTTGAAACTAAGACACATTGCTAGTCAGTGCTTTCTGGAATCAGGTATGTGACTATGCTTATTCAGCTTGAAAATTTTAGGGGCGGCAACATAAGCATATTCCCACTTTTCTGGCTGAGGCTAGGTCCAGTCCAGTGCAGAGTTATACCTGTTTAGATTTAAAAATGTATATATACTAAAAGGGTAATAAAGGGAGTTATCCATCAGTGGCAGCTCATCATCTTTCTGTTTAGATCAGAATACTTTGTCCACGCCACTATTACTTTCATCCCAAGACTAAGGTCCTGCTATTTGAAACAATGGAATTGAGTGTACGCAGTTCACAGTTTCCTAGGTCATAAAAGATCTAGGAAAAAATAATCCCACAGAATATCCATAAAGGTGTAGCCAAAGAGTGTGATTTCTTGCTCAAAAGTGAGTTTTGGAGCAAGATCCAGGTGGCTCTCCTCAATTACTTTTTTGAATAGAGAAAATATTTAATGCCATATCATTATTTGGGATCAGACTTAAGAGAAGTCTCAACAAAGAGGAAGGCAAGCAAGAATTCCAGGAGGCCTCCGTGGATGAACAAGGAGCTCCTGCATTTATTTCTGCACAAAGTCTATATGGAGTGGAAGCAAGAAAGAGTTAACTAGTAGGACTACAAAGAAGTTGTCTGAGCAGCTAGGGATCAGGATAGGAAAACTAAAACCCAGGTAGAATTAAATCTAGCCAGGGACATGAAGGGAACAAGAAATTCTACGGGTTTCTCAGTGATAAAAATAAGGCTAGGCAAGATGTGTGCCTCCTCCAGAAGGAAACTGGAGGCCTGGTCATGAGGGATATGGAGAAAGCTGAGATGCTCAACACCTTCTTTGCCTCAGTCTTCTTTGGCAAGGGCTCTGGCCGCACCAGTCAAGTTGTAAAAATCAAAACTAAGAACTGGGAGAAGGAAGATCTTCCTGCTCTAAGTGAAGATAAGGTTCAAGTCCATCTAAGGAACCTGAAAGTGCAGTGTACAAGTCCATGGAACTCAACAAGATCCATTCACAGGTTCTGAGGGAACTGATGGATGAAGTCATCAAGCCGCTATCCATCATATTTGAAAGGTTATGGCAGTCTGGTGAAGTTCCCACTGAGCGGAAAAGAGGACATAAAACCTCAACTGTCAAGAAACAAAAAAATAAAAGATCTGGAGATCTACATGCCAGCCAGCCTCACCTCTGTGGCTGGCAAAATCACAGAGCAGATCCTCCTGAGACCCTACTAAGGCGCATGGAAAATAAAGATGAGGTGATTGGTGGTAATCATGTCTTCACTAAGGGAGAATCGTGAGTGACAAACCTGGTAGCAGCTACAGCGTCAGTGGATAAAGAAAGAGCAACTGATGTCATCTACCTGCACATGTGCAAAGTGTTTGACACTGTCCAGCATGACATCCTAGTTGCCAAATTGGAAAAAAAATGGATTTGATGGATGTACCAGTCACTGGACAAGGAATTGACCTGATAGTGACACAGAGTTGTGGTTAACGGCTCAGCTTCCAAATGGAAACTAATAACCACTGGCGTACCTCAGGAATCTGTGATGGGATGGTACTGTTTTACATCTTCATAGGCGACATGAATAGTAACATCGAGTGCACCCTCAACAAGTTTGCAGACAACACCAAGCTGAGTAGTGCACTTGACATGCTAGAGGGAATGGATGACATCCAGAGGGACCTGGACAGGCTTGAGAGATGGGCCCATGCCAACCTCATGAAGTTCAATGTGGCCAAGTGTAAGGTCCTGCATCTGGGTCGGGGCTAACTTAAGCACAGATACAGGTTGGATGGAAAATGCATTGGCGGCCCTGAGAAGAAGGATTCAGGAGTGTTGGTTGATGAAAGATTTGGCATGAGCCAGCAATGTGTGCATGCAGCCCACATAGCCAACCATATCCTTGGCTGGATAACTTTTTATAAGGGCATGTAGTGACAGAACAAGGGGAAATGGCTTTAAAATGGAAGAGGATAGATTTAAAATAGTTATTAGGAAAAAAATTTTAAAGATCTCTTCCAACCCAAGCCATTCTATTTTTCTATAATCCTGTGTGGAAGAGTTTATCCACATAAATGACTGTAACAGATCTATTATTGTCACGGGGTTATCCTTAGATATAAGTCCGTGACAGGGGGGCACAGGCCCCAGGAAGAAGAGAAAAAAAAGGGGTACGAACGGTTTGCCGCGACCCGGCCGGCCCCGAGCCGCGTGCGCTCCGAAAGAGGGGGAAGGGCAGAGAGCCAGGCGGTAGTTTTAACGAAGAGAAAACACAAGGGCAACGATCTGAGGAGGAAGGGTAATTTACTGAATTTAACTAAATCAAACAAAGCGAGAGAGACAAGAGTATCAAAAATGAGAATAAAACCACGATAGCACGAGGGAAGCACGCGCTTTCTCCGCGGCGAGCTGCGACGGCTGAGTCGGGACAGGCTGAGAGAGGCAGCCGCTCCGCGTCCTGCCGCAGCTCCGTCCCACCGCCTCCGCCCGCCAGGTCCTCCGGGGATGCCGACCCCCCTCCATCGGGATACTCAAAGAGTCCACAAAAGGCAGTAAACGGAACCAAAACATTAACTCGTTAACTCTCACTGGTCCACATGATGTTCTGATGTGGAATACTGACAACAAAAATCACGAAACCACAACAACTATGCACCACTATCATAATTTCATGTAGTATATAAAAACTGTAAGAGAAAGCACTGATCCACAGCCTGGAAGTATTATTCAATGCAAAACAGCAGAACACTGCTTTGTACGCTGGCAACTGGTAGTCAAACACAGGGTACATGAAGAAAGAGGGAAAGGTGTCTAATACCTCCCCAAATCTCCTCTGGAAAGGACTTCCAAAGTTGTCTTTTTGCATGCCATGTAGGGTCCACAGCAGGGCCTAGGAATTTCAAGACCTGAGAACGAATGACTGTCCTTCTGTGGGGCCACAGTGGGGAACCTGCTCTGGCCATCAGCAAGTGGAAACAGTCTGTAACAGAGTCTGTAAGAGACTACAAAGAGAAAAGGATGAAAGGCACGTTGTCAAAGACAGGCCAAAGACAGACTAACCTTTTGTCTTAGTCTGATAATAAGCCCAATTGTCAGGGAAAAAGAGCTGTGATGTTTCTGATCTTACTGTACTTCAGTGACATGAGGTGACATAACAGAAGTGCATCTGCACACCCACAAAGGCACACGGAGAGACAAGGGCACCAGGGGAGTAGCAACCAGCTCTGGGTGGCAGTGCGCATCACGAGGCATATCTCAGTGTGCATAGGGCACAGCAGTCTGTACCAGCGACTGGAATGGTGCCATGGCCTCAGTGCTTGTACTAGGGGCCAAGACTGGCATCTAACAGCAGTTATGGGACAGACTTAGTGCCTATGCCTGGATATCAGAGAGATTCACATTGAATGTGTAAATACATTTCCACTAATACACCTTCAGTCTGAATTGTCAGAGAGGGAAACAAGAGGAGTCTGTTCAGGCTGTTTGTATCCCTGACTGTGTAGTGTGTCTGTGCTGATCTGTGTGGCCAGGTGTGCATGTATGTATATATGCTGCATGGCTATGATCAGAGTGTGTATGCCTTCTGGGCATAGAAATTAGTGTTTGCCCCTGGCTCTGTTGCTGTTGCAGCCTTGCCTCTCAGTCAACCAGATTCAGCTGTTGCCTTACAGAAATGTCTCTAAAACAAGCCAGCAGGAAAAGTGCTGGCAAAGAAGGAAAAAGGCAGGGGCTGATCATTATGAGGTGGGGAAAGAAATGTTTCCCTGCAGGACAGCCAGCCTTCTAACTGCCCCCTGTCAACTGGCAGGGCTGCAGGGACATGCTGATGAAAATACTCTGGCAGTGCCTTAGATAACAAGTGAATGACAAACATAGTTGGAAAGTTCCTGTGTCTGACCTGGCCAGGAAGGTACAAACCTCACTATTTGTCTTCTATATTAGGAACTTGTTATTTGCTCAGTGCTGACAAGGAGGAAGCTTGATGGAAGGCAAATCAATCAAAATAAAAGAGAACGGAACTGAGCAGAATGGTGTGGTTTTATGATCACCATCTCCAGCTCAGTATGACCTGAGAGGACTATTGGCAAAAGCCTTGTTCATCAGGGACATTTTCCAGGTTCACATGAAAAGAACAGTTCCTGTGTGACATAATCTAGGTTTTCCTGCTCTGGCAGGGGGATTGGACAAGATGATCTTTCAAGGTCTCTTCCAATCCCTGACATTCTGTGACTCTGTGAGTCTATGAAATGTCCAAAGAAAAGGCTGTGATAAAAGTGCACTTTTCAGAGCAAAATGCAGACACATTGGCACGAGGATGCTGAGGTCTCCCTTGGGTGACAGTGCAGGTGGCAGTAAAGTGGGAGAGCACTTGGCTCAAGGCTGCAGGAGATGCAAGAGTGTGTGTGGACAGCCCTGCATTTGGCTGCACAGACACGTGCACTCACATGTACATGCACTCCCTCACAAAACTACACAAAGCCTGGAAAGGACTCTTTCTTTCACCTGAAATTTGGTGCTCACAACCCAAGAAACAGCATTCCAGCATTTTCTCCTCTACATAGAAGCAGTCTTAGAGCAAATCCTTTTGTTTCCCTCCTCCCATCTAAGAGGACAAAGCTGTGCTAGTGTCAGTATCCAGTCTGTGCTCTGGTCCTGGGTCAGAGCTACCAGCTCTGTGTATGCCTCACACCTACCATACTGAGCCCTTGGCTTGTGCTGGAAGCAGCCTGAATGCTCTGCATTATGTGGAAGCCAAACTGTGTAGGTGCCAAACTTCCTTGTTATGCAGATAATCCATTCTTTAGTAGATTCTGTGACACTCAAACAGTTCCCAAACAATCCAAGCTGCCATTCAATGTGCGGATTGTTTCCTGGGCATGTTAACAAGCCCTGTGCTGCAGGTCTGCTTCTTCAGGACTTCCACGTGAGCATTTCAGCTGAGGACATGAGGGTATGACCGCTGCTCCGGTGTGATTGTGTTACTGTCTGTTACAATCTTTGATATTGATACCAAATTATCATCTGAGTTTTCATCTTGCCCTTTTATACACCTACCAAGAAAACCTGAATTTTGCCATTATCAAATTGTTTGTGCCTTATTAATGCCAACATCTTGTTCACACATGGTGATCATCTAGTTCACAGTTACCGGAAATAGGAAAAATTACCTACTTTCTTATCCCAGAGATTCCAATTTGATGAATATCTCAATAACTATCACAGAATTTTTACATGTACTCATTTCAGGTTAGATGCAGTGTCTGAGATTCTGAACTTTTTAACACTAACTTGTTCCAATTTCTTCCAAATACAGTCTCAGAGCTGACTTCTCTGAATGTGTAACGGATTATTTTTTTGTTATTATGAACAATTCTCTGTATTTTTGTGCTAAAATAATTTCTATTTTTTCTTTCACCTGTAACTTCATTTTTTCTTTTCACCATTTAACACAAGAAGTTCAGTCTCCAACAGCAATACCCTTTTCTCTTTCCTTTTTCTTTTCTTTCTCTTTCTCTTTTTCTTTTTTTTTTTTACTTT
>NW_011102362.1:0-523 GCF_000146605.3 Meleagris gallopavo | reverse complement strand
TGCAGTTGGGTTCTCTTCTGTTTCAGTGAGTGCAGAAAGGGCAGTTTAACAGAGCATAATGAGAGAGGCTGATGGAAATTACTGAACACATCTCTTACACTGAGGGAAACTGAGGTAGGTGTGAAAAACACAAGGGAAGAAATCTAAGTGATCGTGCTCAGATATAATGAGGGACTACACAGATTAACTTGCATTGCTACAAAGCTCCTCCCTGGGAAATCTGTCTCCATCTGTTCACTGTACTCATAAGAAAAGTTGAAAAAGCAGAATGATGAGGGAAAAAAAATACAGGTACTCATATACTTAGGTGGTGGATAAGCTTTGCATCTCCTATGAAAACTAAGTACGCCATCAAGTGGGAAAAAAATAATCATAAAAACATAGATATTTCGATCTGAATTTAAGAGAGTGCCACGAGAACTGTGGTCTCCACCTCTAATGAACAAAATAACTCGATTCCTGAAAGCAACATAAATAAAAGTATTTGAGTAAAATCGCGTTGCCACTAGGAACTAACAGTACG
>NW_011102361.1:0-484 GCF_000146605.3 Meleagris gallopavo | reverse complement strand
CAACTGCCTCCTCAGCATCTAGATTTTTTTTTTTTCAGTGGCCTGGTGGTGGGGGGGGGAATGCTTCTGTGCAGCAATAATGTTGGGACCCTGACTGCAAGAAAGACATTGAGGCCCTGGAGTGTGTCCACAGATGGGCAATGGAGCTATGAGGGGCCTGAAGCACAAGTGCGATGGGGAGAAGCTGAGGGAACTGTTCAGTCTGCAGAGGGCTCAGCAGAGACCTTATTGCTCCCTACAACTCCTAAAAGGAGTCTGTGGTGAGGTGGGGGTTGGTCTGTGCTCTTGGGTAACTGGTAGGATGAGAGGTGATAGCCTTAAGTTGTGCCCAGGGTGGTGGTGGAGTCATCGTCCCTGGAGGTTCAAGAAGAGGGTAAGTGCGTGGTTCACTGAGGGACGTGGTGGGGTGGGGTTGGTCTTAGTGGTCTTTTCCAACCTTGACAGTTCTGTGATTGTATGATAATTGCACTGTGCTCCTCCAGTC
>NW_011102360.1:0-465 GCF_000146605.3 Meleagris gallopavo | reverse complement strand
ATCACAGTGAGGAATGGACTCAGTGATCCCCACGGGCCCTTCCCAGCTCAAGATGTTCTGTGGTTCTATGATGTCTTCCAGGATGAGTGCAATCAGACTGCAAAAATTAATGGGTTCTAACATAGCAGGCTTGAGTAAATTAAGTCATCCCCGTAGGAGGGGTAGGTGGGATTCTGTGTGCAGATGAATTCCATGTAGCCTCCTACAGATCTTGTAGGAAATAAAAATAATCTTCCTCAGCCCGTCTGCTTTCCTGCTCCACTGGTTCCGGGTGGTAAATAATGCTGCAAGCTCTGTATGTGCTGGGGTGATGCAGCAAAAGAGGCTGGGTTGCTTACCCAAAACTAATCCCCGCACTGGAGAAACCACTTATGCTGCCTGATGTGATGTTCAGTGCTGTTTCCAACCATTTTGATCAAAACTCATAGCCCAGGAACAGGCGAAGTGCACAGGCCAGCTTCAAAA
>NW_011102359.1:0-410 GCF_000146605.3 Meleagris gallopavo | reverse complement strand
TAATAAGAGTTAAGAAAATACCTAAATCAGCATCATGATAGCAGTTTGGATCATCAGATAACAAGCAGACCAAACTATACCTCTCAAAAAGAATGACTAACAACAATCAGGCTTCAAACAAGAAGCATTACTGAGTGTCTGGAAACACTGCTATCACAGGGGAACTCTTTGAAAGCTTAGCTGGCTGATACCAGAGCTGGTTGGCATGTCAAGACAAGCTGTCTGCATTAGTATTTTGTTTTAAAGCTTCTTCCACATCATCATATTGGGACAGGGAGAATGCTATAGTTTAAGAACTACAGATGTAGGTGAAGAATTTATTTCAAATTATCATTTAGTAACAAGCCAATACTTATTTCACTTGATTAAATACTCTGATAGCAGGACTTCCTCATTCACAGAGTTGCACA
>NW_011102358.1:0-455 GCF_000146605.3 Meleagris gallopavo | reverse complement strand
TGTAAACAGTGGAGACATCCAGTTGATTTAAATGGAACTACTTTTGTGTTTAAAAGCGAGGATATTCACTTGAGTGCCTTCTGGATCAGGGCCTAAGTGAGTGAGAAGTTGGAATGTTTTTAATTGTGAGGATGAGACCTGCAAGTGAGACCTGACCTGTGCAGGGGTGTCGTGGGGCTCAGGGAGCCTTCCCCAGAACCTATCTCTGCTTCTGCCTTTCTGCTGTCAGCAGTTGTGCTGCTGCTTCCCCACCTGCATTCAGGCCACGGGACTCGCGCAGGATATGCCTCTGAAAGGTGCAAGGAGTTCACAAGGGAAAAAAAATCTCTACCTGCAACACTGGGCTATTTACAGGGAGTGCCACGGATGGGGTTTTCGTCAGCAGGTAGGTAAGCTGTGCTGAGCTGGTGCTGGTGGTATCAAACAGAGGGGAAAGTCCCAGTAACAGGGTGGCA
>NW_011102357.1:0-482 GCF_000146605.3 Meleagris gallopavo | reverse complement strand
TTTCCTACCTTGCTGCTTTTCCTCCCCTATCACCTATAACATCCCCAAGCTGGATTTTATTCATCTTTCCCTCTCTTCCCAATGGGTCTTTGATTTTTTTTAGTTTCGCTAGTGTTTTCTGTTTTCCTGTAGCTACTAATAAGAAAGCCTCCCCATCCCAGTAGATAAAAGCAGCAAACTGACTTTAAGCAGCATGATCTTTCAGTCCAATCTATACAGTATCCAGCTAACAGTGTTAAGCAAGGCAGAACCAAAAAATGCCATCCACGCCTTGGGACTCACACTTCCTCAGTTGATACGACTACAGGAAACCTAACTAGAGCACGTGAACACACCCTTTCTGCTCAAGAAAGGAAACAGCCAGACTGATTACTAAGAGTTATACATTCCTACCACTCTAAGTAAGAAATTTCCGTCTCTGTACAAGGTATGAGTACCATATGTTCACAAACTAGGAAGTTACTGTGTTTACAGTCAATTTT